>NC_134359.1:231469300-231769300 GCF_048569485.1 Anomaloglossus baeobatrachus | reverse complement strand
TTATACATGAAGGCCTGGGGGGCTGCATTATACATGGAGGTCTGGGGGGGCTGCATTATACATGGAGGTCTAAGGGGCTGCATTATACATTGGAGGCCTGGGGGGCTGCATTATACATTGAGGAGTATGAGGCTGCATAATACAATATGAAGGACACTGTATACATGGAATCTAGGGGTGTATTATACATGGAGGAGTAGGGGGCTGCATAATACAATATGAAGGTTTATGGGGCTGCATTATAATACATGTAGGACTATGGGGGCTACATTATATTATATGGAGGACTATGGAGGCTATCTTATACATGGTGCATTATAAAACATGGAGAACTATGTGGTGCAGTATAATATATGGAGAACTATGGGGTGAATTCTAATACATGGAGAACTAAGGGAAATGCATTATAATAAATGGAGGACTATGGAGGTGCATTCTAATATATTAAAGGTTATGTAGGACCCACTATACTATATGGAAGGCTATGTGGGGGTCATTATAGTATTTGGAGAACTATATACAAGGAGGGACAAAGATACAAGCATGGCATGGGAATGTTTTGTGCTGAGGGAAAAAGGCTCTTTCCCTCAGCACCCAGCTTTCCCATGCTCTGATATGGGAAAAGCTGGGTGCTGCTGAGGGAAAGATGTATAGTAGAGCATGGGGAAGCTGGGTGCCAAGGACAAGTTGGATATCAGAACATAGGAAAGCTGGGTGCTGATTGAGAGATTTCAGAGCATGGGAAACCTGGGTGCTAAGGGTAAGAGCCAAGTGTCAGCGTCATTATCCTGTACCCCGAGTGTCAGTGTCATTATCCCATACCCCAAGTGTCGGTGTACATGGAGACGGGGGGGGTCCAGGTCCGAACTTTGCACCAGGGCCATCAAACTCTAGTTACGCCACTGCAGGTATGAATATGCAAAGGGTTAAGCACTCTCACTTTATCATTTCAAGGCACTGTGATAAATTTGTGGCTCCTAGAAGTTCTGAATGTCGCTCGCTGTCCCTGCTCTGCCGGATATCTCCTCCTTCCAGTACCCCTCCCCTCCCTATCAGCATGGGTTCAGTACCGTCCTGGTGCCGCCAGAGGTCGCCAATAGCTAAGAGCGCGGTGGGTTATCGCGGACGTATTGGATGGTAGCCTGGACCTTTAGAATTTTTTTTATTTTCTGGTGGGTTGGATAACGACTCAGCTGCTACTTATTGGTTTCCTGCAGGACGCCTCCTGAATCGGGAGCAATAAGAGAGATGTTCATGTAAGTTTATAGGAAGCCGGTCCTTGTAGTGGGAACTGACGTGTGGCTGTGCGGTGTGACGTCAGAGCGTGATGTCATGGTTGCGTCTAGGATGGAGTTAATTTTCTGTGATCCTCATTTTAGCCACTCCATTCTAGACGGCTCACTAGTGAAGTGACCTAGAATGGAGTTGTTTTTTTGAGGACCTCATTATATCAACTCCACTCTAGACAGTTCAGTACTGAGGTGACTAGAATGGAGTTGATCTTTTGAGGATCTCTCCCTCAAAAAATCAACTCCAATCTATACAGCTCCTTATAGAAACCACTAGAATGGAGTTGATTTTTTGAGGTCCTCATATACAGTACAGCCCAAAAGTTTGGACACACCTTCTCCTCTCTAGAACACCTATTAAGAGGAGACTGTGTGCAGCAGGCCTTCATGGTAAAATAGCTGCTAGGAAACCACTGCTAAGGACAAGCAACAAGCAGAAGAGACTTGTTTGGGCTAAAGAACACAAGGAATGGACATTAGACGAGTGGAAATCTGTGTTTTGGTCTGATAAGTCCAAATTTGAGATCTTTGGAGTCAACCACCGTGTCTTTGTAGATAAAGTGAACGGATGGACTCTACATGCCTGGTTCCCACCGTGAAGCATGGAGGAGGAGGTGTGATGGTGTGGGGGTGCTTTGCTGGTGACACTGTAGGGATTTATTAAAAATTGAAGGCATACTAAACCAGCATGGCTACCACAGCATCTTGCAGTGACATGCTATTCCATCCGGTTTGCATTTAGTTGGACCATCATTTATTTTTCAACAGGACAATGACCCCAAACACACCTCCAGGCTGTGTAAAAGTGGTGTCACACACAGCGATGGCGACGTCGCTGCTACGTCACCATTTTCTGTGACGTAGCAGCGACGTCCCGTCGCTGTGTGTGACATCCAGCAACGAGCTGGCCCCTGCTGTGAGGTCGCCGCTTGTTGCTGAATATCCTGCTTCATTTTTTGCTCGTCGCTTTCCCGCTGTGAAGCACACATCGCTGTGTGCGACAGCGAGAGAGCGACGAACTAAAGCGAGCAGGGAGCAGGGAGCCGGCTTCTGGCAGCTGCGGTAAGCTGTAACCAGGGTAAACATTGGGTAACCAAGGGAAGTCCTTTCCTTGGTTACCCGATATTTACTTTAGTTACAGCGTCCGCCGCTCTCACGCTGCCTGTGCTGCCGGCTCCCTGCATCCTGCACACAGCCAGAGTACGCATTGGGAAATAAGCAAAGCTTTGCTTATTAACCCGATGTGTACTGTGGCTATGAGTGCAGGGAGCCAGCGCTAAGCGATGTGCGCTTGTAACCAAGGTAAATATCGGGTAACCAGAGAAGCACTTTGGTTGGTTACCCGATATTTACCTTAGTAACCAAGCGCAGCATCGTTTCCACAGCGACGCGTGTCGTTATGATCGCTGCTGCGTCTCTCGGTTTGACAGCTAAGCAGCGATCAAAACAGCGACTTACAAGGTCGCTGTTGCGTCACAGAAAATGGTGACGTAACAGCGACGTCGTTGTCGCTGTCGCTATGTGTGAACCCAGCTCAAGGGCTATTGGACTAAGAAGGAGAGTGATGGGGTGCTACGCCAGATGACCTGGCCTCCACAGTCACCAGACCTGAACCCAATCAAGATGGTTTGGGGTGAGCTGGACCGCAGAGTGAAAGCAAAAGGGCCAACAAGTGCTAAGCATTTCTGGGAACTCCTTCAAGACTGTTGGAAGACCATTTCTGGTGACTACCTCTTGAAGCTCATCAAGAGAATGCCAAGTGTGTGCAAAGCAGTAATGAAAGCAAAAGGTGGCTTCTTTGAAGAACCTAGAATATAAGACATACTTTCAGTTGTTTCACACTTTTTTAAGTACGGTATTTCATTCCGCATGTTTTCATTCATAGTTTTGATGTCTTCAATGTGAATCTACAATTTTTAGAGTCATGAAGATAAAGAAAACTCTTTGAATGAGAAGGTGTGTGCAAACTTTTGGTCTGTACTGTACATATACACACACACACACACACACACACACACACACACACACACACACACACACACACACACACACACACACACACACACACACACACACACATATAAACATACATATACCAGCTTTATAATTTTAATGATTTCATGACTAATGTTTTAATGCTTTTTCAGGAGTTGCTCAAGTTTTTAATGGAGCAAACGTCCACACTGTGATATTTTTTCTGTATTTCTATAGGGTAAAATTCCAATTTGAGTTTTACTTTACGCCCTCCAGTCCCAGCCTCGATAGCGACATTTTTGAAGAGAGGGTGTAGCCTTACGGGGAGAAGCGTAAGGCTGCGTGCTCAGTGCGTTTTTTGTTGCAGATTTTGTGCAGTTTGTAGCACGGCATGTCTATCTTTAGGCCAGTTATGGCAGCAAAGTCAATGTAAATGCTGATGTGTTGTGCGCACATTATTTTTTTTGCAGATTTAGTGCAATTTACAGCATGTGAATATTGACTACATTAAGAAAAATGTTTGGCACCAAAATGTACCAAAACACATGTGTTTTTTGGTGCAGTTATCTGTCAGAATGTGCAGATTTCATGGAGAACATTTCTGCACCCAATCTGCAACATGTGAACAGAGCGCAGCCAACAGAGTCGCCACAATCTACAATATTGGATTGTAGTTGATTTTTTGAGGATCTCATTTTACAAACTCCATTCTAGATGATTCACTAGTGAGCCGACTAAATTGGAGTGGCTTTTTTGAGGACCTCATCGTAGCCTCCACTCTGGACAGGTCGGTGCTGAGGTGACTAGAATGGGTGTTTTATGGAAGATTGGGCAGAGCCTCACAGGGAGAAGCGTAACAGAGCGCAGCAGAGTCGTCACAATCTACAACTTTGGATTGTAGTTGCTTTTTGAGGACTTCATTTTAGCAACTCCCTTCTAGATGATTCACTAGTGAGCTGTCTAGATTGGAGTGGATTTTTTGATGATCTCCCTGTAGCTTCCACCAGTGGCATACCACCAGTGGCATAAGGCCCGTGAGTCACTGGGGCCCGATGCCAGCGCTGGAATCGGCCCCCCTCCCGTGGGCCCCCTGCCGAGGATCGCACTTTCATTTATATCGGCATCACACATGCCAATACAATTGAAAGGCATGATGAGAGAAGGAGCAGAACACTCCCTTTCTCATCATTCTCCCGCTGTGTGTCTGTGACATTGTGATGTGTCAGCACAGAGGAGTGCGGTGACGTCACTACTGCGCGCCGCTGTGTAAAATGTCAGAGTGGCAGAACAGTGGACACACGCTGAAGAGACTCGGGCAGTGGGGGAATGAGGAGAAGTGCGTATATTTGTGTATTTAATCAGGATGGCCAGAGGACTATGGGGAAGCATGCTACTATATGGGGATTGCAAAATAGTATATGTGGGCTGCATATAACTATATATTGGCGCATAATATTATATTGGGGCACACAATATGGTGGTGCACTATATGGGGGCTGCATACTAGCATATAGAGGAATATAAGGGGTGCATACTATTTTATGGAGGAATATAAGGGGTGATACCACTGTATGGAGGAATATAAGGGGTGTATTATACTATATGGAGGAATATAAGGGGTGATACCACTATATGGAGGAATATAAGGGGTGTATTATACTATATGGAGGAATATAAGGGGTGCATAATACTATATGGAGGAATATAAGGGGTGCATAATACTATATGAAGGATCCCTGTTACATGGAATATAGGGGTGCATTATACATGGAGGACTTTGGAGCTGCATAATCCAATATGAAGGACTATGGGGTGCATTTTAATACATATAGGACTCTGGGGGTTGCATAATATATGCAGGATTATCGGGGCTGCATTATTATACATGGAGGATTATGGGGTCTACATTATAATACATGGTGAGCTGTGGGGTGCATTATAATACATGCAGGACTATGGGGGCTGCATTATAATATATGGAGGACTATGTGGTGCAGTATAATATATGGAGGACTATGTGGTGCAGTATAATATATGGAGGACTATGGGGTGCAGTATAATATATGGAGGACTATGGGGTGCAGTATAATATATGGAGGACTATGGGGTGCAGTATAATATATGGAGGACTATGGGGGCTGCATTATAATATATGGAGGACTATGGGGTGAATTATAATACATGGAGGACTATGGGAGTTGTATTGTAATAATTGGAGGGCTATGAGAGCTACCTTATACATGGAGGACTATGGGAAATGCATTATAATACAAGGAGGACTATGGGGTGCATGCTAATAAAATGAAGGGTTACGTGGGACCTAATATACTATATGGAAGGCTATGTGGGGGCCATTATAGTATTTGGAGAACTATATATAAGAGGGGGGACAAAGACACAAGCTTGGGATGGGAAAGTTTTGTGCTGATGGAAAGAGGCTCTATCAGAGCATGGGAAACCTGTATGCTGGGGAATGATGTATAGCAGAGCATAGGTGGGTACTGAGGACAAGATGCATATCAGAATATAGGAAAGCTGGGTGATGGTAGAAAGAGGGATTTCAGATCATGGGAAACCTGGGTGCTGAGGGAAAGAGTCAAGTGTTAACATCATTATCCCGTACCCCGTGTGTCTGTGTTGGGGGGCCAGGTCCAAACTTTGCACTGGGGCCCATCAAACTCTAGTTACGCCACTGCTCAGTACAGAGATGACTAGATCGCAGTTGCTGCACTGAGGTTCATGATTTTTAGGCACTGTACTGTCTATAAGGACGTCCTCCCTGCAGCAGCTCCATTCTAGCTGTCTCACTACAAAGGTGACTGGATCGGAGTTGCTGCACTGAGGCTCATGATTTTGGAGCTCACTGTACTGTCTATAAGGACGTCTGGTGTACATCAACTCCATTAAAGATGTTTCAGTACAGAGATGATAAGAATAGAGTTGTTGCATCTAGGTCCATGATTTCTGGGTACTGTCTATAAGGAACGTCCTCCCTGCAGCAGCTCCATTCTAGCTGTCTCACTACAGAGGTGACTGGATCAGAGTTTCTGCACTGAGGCTCATGAGGTCTGATCTCACAGCACTGTCTATAAAGGCCCTGTCACACTAAGCAACATCGCTAGCAACATCGCTAGCAACATCGCTGCTAACGAACAACTTTTGTGACGTAGCAGCGATGTTGCTAGTGATGTCGCTGTGTGTGACATCCAGCAACAACCTGGCCCCTGCTGTGAGGTCGTTGGTTGTTGCTGAATGTCCTGGGCCATTTTTTAGTTGTTGCTGTCCCGCTGTGAAGCACAGATCGCTGTGTGTGACAGCGAGACAGCAACAACTAAATGTGCAGGCAGCAGGAGCCGGCTTCTGCGGAGGCTGGTAACTACGGTAAACATCGGGTAACCAAGAAGCCCTGTCCTTGGTTACCCGATATTTACCTTCGTTACCAGCCTCCGCCGCTCTGTCAGTGCCGGCTCCTGCTCCTTGCACATGTGGCTGCAGCACACATCGGGTAATTAACCCGATGTGTACTGTAGCTAGGAGAGCAGGGAACCAGCGCTAAGCAGTGTGCGCTGCTCCCTGCTCTGTGCACATGTAGCTGCAGCACACATCGGGTAATTAACCCGATGTGTGCTGTAACTAGGATAGCAAGGAGCTAAGCGGTGTGCGCTGCTCCCTGCTCGTGTAGCTGCGTGCGCTGGTAACCAAGGTAAATATCGGGTTGGTTACCCGATATTTACCTTAGTTACCAAGCGCAGCATCTTCCACGCGGCGCTGGGGGCTGGTCACTGGTTGCTGGTGAGCTCACCAGCAACTCGTGTAGCGACGCTCCAGCGATCCCTGCCAGGTCAGGTTGCTGGTGGGATCGCTGGAGCGTCACAGTGTGACATCTCACCAGCAACCTCCTAGCAACTTACCAGCGATCCCTATTGTTGTTGGGATCGCTGGTAAGTTGTTTAGTGTGACTGGACCTTTAGGACGGCCTCAGCCAGTCCATGCATTGTGTTCAGAGATTGTACTGACGTGCATAGATGTTTGAATAAGCCCTTATGCAGATTACATGAAGGCTCCCATACACAGGGCTAAAGTCGCCCGGATCAGACAACAGTCTGATGTGTATGGGGGCGTCCCGACTTACCCCGAGAATGGATGTAAAGGGAGGGAAGGAACCGGCGTGTTTGAATTCCACTTGTTGATCCTTTTGTTCTCTTGAAAGATAATCCACCCCCAGAGGAGGCGACATCTGCTCTCAGATAGAGAACACAAGAACATTTGCCGAACACTCCTGTATGTGATAGGAGAGAGCTGTCGGCCAAACGATTGTAGGGATTGTTTATGGGCCTTGAAGGGTTTGTTTAGTGAAAACAAGTGATCACCTATCCATGGGCCCGGTGATAACCTGCTGATCAGTGTCCGATCACTGGGACCCGCACTGATTGGGAAAACGGGGAATTTTTATCCATATGTTTCAGGTATGTGTCACATCCATTTTTAACACGGATGCCACACGTACTCATGTTATTCTATGGTGTTCCTCACACATGCATGTTTTTACATGGACCGAGTGGCCCCACGTTTCCCTGCACGCAGACATGTCCGTTTTTTTCTGCAGCAGCACGGGTATCAAACGCTGATGTGATCCGTGTGACACGTACCGGAGAAAACACTTGTCTCTGAAATAAAATTAATTTTTATACTCACTTGTCTCCAGCCCTGCTGTCACTTGCTTCTGATCCCCGCTCATTATACTCAATGAATATGCACTGCACAGAGGACCTAGAAGCACCAGAGACATCAATGCCAGGGACAGCATCGCTGGGGACAGGTGAGTATCCAAGGAACTCTGATGATATCCTGACAACTCCCACGCTACTGCGGGTGTAGCGACAATGACTTCACGGGTTCATCAAAGTTCATTGGGAACGATGAACCCATGACGTTACTGCCGCCACACCCACAGTAGCACGGACGTCACAGAGGTGTCATCAGGATGTCATCTGAGTTCATTGTGAACTCTGATTAACCCATGACATCACTGCCGCGCCTGCACACATACTACTGAGGGCGTCCCTGCGGTGACTTGAGCTCACCTTATGAGATGCAGATCACCGAACGGAAGCATACACAGCAGTGTGTGTGTGCTCTCACAACCAATGAGGAACGTTCGGTTCTCCATTAAACGTGACAGCAGTATGGGATTGACGTGGCCGCCCCCAATTGGATTTCGACAGACCAGGATTAGGGCTTTGATAGAGAAATAAATTGGGAAAAAGGGTGTCTCTTGTCTTTATTTATTGAATGATTTTCTCTTTTTATGTCTTTCCAGGTTTGCTTTTGGGGAACATCGTGGGACCTCACTATGGATTACGGAGGAACTTTTTTTTTTTTATGTATAAAAATCAAATAAATTGGTGAATGAGGGCTGAGTCTGAGGTTTTTTGTTCATATAAACTTTGTTACTCTCCTTTCAATTACTGGACTAGTGGTAGGGGTGCATGCTAGACGCCACCCATTACTAATACCAAGGCTTGATGCCAGCTGGCATCAACCCCACAAATATTACCCCGTTTGCCATTGCACCAGAGCAATGGGAAGAGTCGGGTCCAGCACCAAAATTGGCGCATCTAATGGATGCGCCACTTCTTGGGCATCTGTGGGCTACTATTGTTAGGCTGGAAAGGGCCAAATAATCATGGCCCTTTCCACCCTAATAATATCATCCCCTAGTTGTCTGCTGTACCATGGCTGGTTTTTAGTAAAAATGGAGGTGACTTTTTTTTTAATCTAAAAATTTAAAAAATAAGCGTGGGATCCCCTATTTTTCATAACCAGCCAAGGTACAGCAGACAACTGAAGGTTGCAGCTGCTGCTGTTCCTGTGCTGGACATGAAAGTTGGGGGGACCCCACGGTTTTTTTTTCTTTAATTAAAAAATAAAAAATGGTGTAAAACAGCTGGTCAAGTTAACTATCTCTATACCACTATTCTATCAGTTCTATTTATCTTTCTATATCTATAATTTTTCAGGCTTTCCACATTAAAAAAAACCAGCCCAAAATATTCATTTCAGTATCATACTTTTTTTTTTACCAGTACCACATGGACGACCATATCGATACGTGTGGCTTGCACCTGTTTAAACACGGACATCTGAAAAGGGCCTTATGGATACCCATCTACTGTATGTACTATCATTTTGGGTTGCTGCAAATTATGATGTTCCCCTCCTTGGCTAAAAATACTTCTCAAAATTTCTAAGGCGTATTGTGACCCCTGTGTAAAATATATAGTGTGACCTCTGCCAGAGCCTGTCCTATGGAACAGTGGTGGCAACAAACAGACGCTTAGCGAAAAGTAACTTACGTCCCTTTAAATTAAAAAAAAAACCAAAACATTTTTGCCCCAAATGACCTGAATCAGGCGGTGTGAGCCTCATGAGTTATGTTGCCACAAAATGAGGGAAACACGACTGGGGCCTAATAAATGAGGGGCATAAGAGAGGATCAGGGGGCTGCCAAAGACAGAAAATGAACTGTCAGCGAGATCTGAACAGTTTACTGTGGGTCTACATGCGAGGACTGTGAGTTGTTGTGGAAACTACCTACAGCAATGTGTGAACGCAGCCCGATACAGATCCAACCGGCAGTGACTGCTCACTAATGTCACTCCGAGCTTTATCATTATAGAAATGAACATTCTGCACAAACTTTTTAATAAAACAGTTTTATTAAAGCAAGTATATCAATTCTAAAAAAAAAAAAAAAGGAGAAATATTTATACAGTTATATTTTTATAGAGAACCATTGATTCCATGCTGCACATGGGAACGGGTTACACACAAAATACAGAAATAAATTACAGTGAATAAACCAATTCCGACAGAGGGGAGCGGACCCTGCCCTCGGGGGGGGGGGGGCTTACAGTCTACAGAGTAATGAGGGAGGGGGAGACAGTAGGTCGGGGATACAAATATATAACACTGACTGATGGGTACAGAGGGGAGATGACCCTGCCCTCGGGGGGGGGGGGCTTACAGTCTACAGGGTAATGAGAGAGGGGGAGACAGTAGGTCGGGGATACAAATATATAACACTGACTGATGGGTACAGAGGGGAGATGACCCTGCCCTCGGGGGGGCTTACAGTCTACAGAGTAATGAGGGAGGGGGAGACAGTAGGTCGGGGATACAAATATATAACACTGACTGATGGGTCTGATGGGTACAGAGGGGAGAGGACCCTGCCCTCGGGGGGGGGGCTTACAGTCTACAGGGTAATGAGGGAGGGGGAGACAGTAGGTCGGGGATACAAATATATCAACTGTAACAATCAACTTTACAAATCAATACGTAGAATTAAGCCATGTTGGACATTGGCGACAGTGAAAGAAAAAAATCTTTTGTATTTGGGTCCCGTGCGTTTTAGGTGTTAGGGCTCATGCGCATGTTGCCGAATTTCATGCAGTTATGCTGCGTATTGCACTGCAGCGTAAATGCATGCGACCTGCGTCCCCTGCACAATCTATGAAGATTGTGCATAATCCATGTGCACATTTGAGAACGCAGCGATTTGGATGCCAAAATTTTGTTCCAAATCGCTGCGTGCTAAAAAGCAACATGTCACTTATTCCGTGCGCTTTGGATGCAGCCCCCGCTCTGTCTATGGGAGAGGCAGCATCCAGAGCACATGACATCGGCATCTATTCTGCAGACACACTGAATCCATTACGCAGTGTTTATGCAGCGATTTGACGCGCACATGTGCTGCCAAATTCCTGCAGAAATTTCTGCAGGGACACGACGCAACGTGTGTACAGCCTAAAAATTGTATTTCTGCATTTACCAGAAAAATCCTCTCTCGTTGAATACATTGGAGGACACAGGAGGGGTGATGTGGATTACATCACACTGTTCTCTCGGTCTCTGAGGTGGGACGACGGGGGGGGGGGGGGGGGGGGGAATAACACCCAGTGCCGATAGTCACAAGCTGTATTTGAAAAACAAAGGGAGAAGATTAATAACACACTGAGTTCCCTGTGCGAGGTCCCCCCCACCATGTGCAACACGGCCCCCTGCCGAGCGTGAGCCCCCCCAATGTGAAACACAGCCCCCTGCAAGCCCCCAACATGCAACACAGCTCCCTGCAAGTCTCCACTGCCAACGTGCAACACGGCCCCCTGTAAGCCCCCCCCCTCAACATGCAACACTGGCCACCTGCCCATCAAGCACCCCCCAAAGTGAAGTATCACCCTCTACCTAGTGCGAGCCCCGCCAACGTACAGCCTCTCTCCCTGCGGGCACCCCCCCCCCCCCCAACGTGCAACACGGCCTCTTGCCCAGCACGAGCCCCCCAACATGCAACACGGTCCCCTGCTCAGCACGCCCTGCAAGACCTCCCCCAAGTGTGCAGCGTCACCCCCTGCCTAGTGCAAGCCCCAGCCAACATGCAGCCTCTCTCCCTGCGAGCCCCCCCACAAGTGCAGCGTCGCCCCTGCCCAGTGCGATCCCCCCACAAGTGCAGCGTCGCCCCCTGCCCAGTGCGAGCCCCCCCACAAGTGCAGCGCCGCCCCCTGCCCAGTTCGATCCCCCCCACAAGTGCAGCGCCGCCCCCTGCCCAGTGCGATCCCCCCACAAGTGCAGCGTCTCCCCCTGCCCAGTGCGAGCCCCCCCACAAGTGCAGCGTCTCCCCCTGCTCACTGCGAGCCCTCCACAAGTACAGCGTCGCCCCCTGCTCGCCCCCCCCCCCCCCCAAGTGCAGTGTTGCCCGCTGGCCAGTGCGAGCCCCCCAAGTGTAGTGTCACCCGCTGCCCAGTGCGAGCCCCCCCAAGTGTAGTGTCGCCCGCTGCCCAGTGCGAGCCCCCCCAAGTGCAGCGTCGCCTGCTGCCCAGTACGAGCCCCCCCAAGTGCAGCGTCGCCTGCTGCCCAGTGCGAGCCCCCCCAAGTGCAGCTTCACCCGCTGCCCAGTGCGAGCCCCCCCAAGTGCAGCGTCGCCCGCTGCCCAGTGCGAGCCCCCCCCACGTGCAGCGTCGCCCGCTGCCCAGTGCGAGCCCCCCCACGTGCAGCGTCGCCTAGTGCGAGCCCCCAAGTGCAGCGTCGCCCCCTGTGAGCCCCCCACAAGTGCAGCGTCGCCCCCTGCGAGCCCCCCACAAGTGCAGCGTCGCCCCCTACGAGCCCCCCACAAGTGCAGCGTCGCCCCCTGCGAGCCCCCCACAAGTGCAGCGTCGCCCCCTGCGAGCCCCCCACAAGTGCAGCGTCGCCCCTTGCGAGCCCCCCACAAGTGCAGCGTCGCCCCTTGCGAGCCCTCCACAAGTGCAGCGTCGCCCCTTGCGAGCCCCCCCACAAGTGCAGCGTTGCCCCCGTGAGCCCCCCCACATGTGCAGCGTCGCCCCCTGCCCAGTGCGAGCCCCCCCACAAGTGCAGCATCGCCCCCTGCGAGTGCGTCGCCCCCTGCCCAGTGCGAGCCCCCCACACAAGTGCAGCGTCGCCCCCTGCGAGCCCCCACAACACGCACCAACGCCCCGCTGCCCAGTGTGAGCCCCCAAACGTGCGGAGTCGCTCCCTGGCAAGTGCAAGTCCCCCTAAACCGTTCCACATTGCCTCCTGCAAGTGCAAGCCCCCCCAAACATGCAGCGTCGCCTCTTGCCTAGTGTAACCCCCACATTCCTTATGAAAGCCTCCACAGCATCACCCCCTGCTCCGTGTAACCCCCCCATAAGCGCCCTTTCTTATTGAAGCCTCCACAGCACGGTGCTGCAGCCTCAGTACATGCCCTGTGACATATACACGAGCTGCAGCCCCCCGCACTGACAGGAGACCCTGCTCTGTGCCCCCAAAATCCAGTCTGACACCTCCGCGTTAGGTAGAGTCTAGATCCCAGTGGCCAGAAGGACCTCTGCTGACGTCACACCCATGTGACCGGCCTCTTGTGTGGGAGGAGCCTGTAGTTCCCGGCAGTCAGTGCACAGTTTGCCGTTCAAGTAGCAGGATGTTTCCCCTCTTCCCTGTTTCTGCTGTTTCCAGCCCTGGGTGTGATATAACAGGAGGTAATATCTGATGGAGCTTATCATGTATGAGCCTCAGGGGCAAATAAAAAGGGATTGTAGGTCACCGTCTCTGGGTGCAATAGTGTGCAGCAGTGGGTGTGATGCTCTGCCTGTGGGAAGAGAGGGTGTGATGCTCTGCCTGTGGGAAGGGGGAGAGAGAGGGTGCGATGCTCTGCCTGTGGGAAGGGGGAGAGAGAGGGTGTGATGCTCTGCCTGTGGGAAGGGGGAGAGAGAGGGTGCGATGCTCTGCCTGTGGGAAGGGGGAGAGAGAGGGTGTGATGCTCTGCCTGTGGGAAGGGGGAGAGAGAGGGTGCGATGCTCTGCCTGTGGGAAGGGGGAGAGAGA
Source organism: Anomaloglossus baeobatrachus (assembly GCF_048569485.1). Lineage (NCBI taxonomy): Eukaryota > Metazoa > Chordata > Amphibia > Anura > Aromobatidae > Anomaloglossus > Anomaloglossus baeobatrachus. Next base: position 231,755,658 of record NC_134359.1, on the reverse strand, counting down.
GGGTGCGATGCTCTGCCTGTGGGAAGGGGGAGAGAGAGAGAGGGTGCGATGCTCTGCCTGCGGGAAGGGGGAGAGAGAGAGAGGGTGCGATGCTCTGCCTGTGGGAATTGGGAGAGAGAGGGTGCGATGCTCTGCTTGTGGGAAGGGGGGGAGAGAGAGGGTGCGATGCTCTGCTTGTGGGAAGGGGGGGAGAGAGAGGGTGCGATGCTCTGCTTGTGGGAAGGGGGGGAGAGAGAGGGTGCGATGCTCTGCCTGTGGGAAGGGGGGGAGAGAGAGGGTGCGATGCTCTGCCTGCGGGAAGGGGGGGAGAGAGAGGGTTCGATGCTCTGCCTGGGGGAAGGGGGGGAGAGGGAGAGAGAGGGTGCGATGCTCTGCCTGGGGGAAGGGGGGGGAGAGGGAGAGAGAGGGTGCGATGCTCTGCCTGGGGGAAGGGGGGGGAGAGAGGGTGCGATGCTCTGCCTGGGGGAAGGGGGGGAGAGAGAGAGGGTGCGATGCTCTGCTTGGGGGAAGGGGGGGAGAGAGAGAGGGTGCGATGCTCTGCCTGGGGGAAGGGGGGGAGAGGGAGAGAGAGGGTGCGATGCTCTGCCTGGGGAAGGGGGGGAGAGGGAGAGAGCGGGTGCGATTCTCTGCCTGGGGGAAGGGGGGGAGAGGGAGAGAGAGGGTGCGATGCTCTGCCTGGGGGAAGGGGGGGGGAGAGAGGGTGCGATGCTCTGCCTGGGGAAGGGGGGGAGAGAGAGAGGGTGCGATGCTCTGCTTGGGGGAAGGGGGGGAGAGGGAGAGAGAGGGTGCGATGCTCTGCCTGGGGGAAGGGAGGGGAGAGGGAGAGAGCGGGTGCGATTCTCTGCCTGGGGAAGGGGGGAGAGGGAGAGAGAGGGGTGCGATGCTCTGCCTGGGGGAAGGGGGGAGAGGGAGAGAGAGGGTGCGATGCTCTGCCTGGGGGGAGAGGGAGAGAGAGGGTGCGATGCTCTGCCTGGGGGGAGAGGGAGAGAGAGGGTGCGATGCTCTGCCTGGGGGAAGGGGGGAGAGGGAGAGAGAGGGTGCGATGCTCTGCCTGGGGGGAGAGGGAGAGAGAGGGTGCGATGCTCTGCCTGGGGGAAGGGGGGGAGAGAGGGTGCGATGCTCTGCCTGGGGGAAGGGGTGGGAGAGAGAGAGGGTGCTATGCTCTGCCTGGGGAAGGGGGGGGGGAGAGAGAGGGTGCGATGCTCTGCCTGGTGGGAAGGGGGGGAGAGGGAGAGGGAGGGTGCGATGCTCTGCCTGGGGGAAGAGAGGGAGAGGGAGGGTGCGATGCTCTGCCTGTGGGAAGGGGGGAGAGGGAGAGAGAGGGTGCGATGCTCTGCCTGTGGGTGAGGGAGAGAGAGGGTGCGATGCTCTGCCTGGGGGGGGAGAGAGGGTGCGATGCTCTGCCTGGGGAAGGGGGGGAGAGAGGGTGCGATGCTCTGCCTGGGGGAAGGGGTAGGAGAGAGAGGGTGCTATGCTCTGCCTGGGGGAAGGGGGGGGGGGGGGAGAGAGAGGGTGCGATGCTCTGCCTGGGGGAAGTGGGGGGAGAGGGAGAGGGAGGGTGCGATGCTCTGCCTGGGGGAAGAGAGGGAGAGGGAGGGGGCGATGCTCTGCCTGGGGGAAGGGGAGGAAAGGGAGAGAGAGGGTGCGATGCTCTGCCTGTGGGAAGAGGAGGAGAGAGAGAGGGTGCGATGCTCTGCCTGGGGGAAGGGGGGGGAGAGAGAGAGGGTGCGATGCTCTGCCTGGGGGAAGGGGGGGGTGAATGCAATGCTCTGTCTGTGGGGGAGTCGCAGAGCAGCACCCGGTGTCCCTTTCCTCTTTTCCCATTAGAGGCATGGAGCGGGGGAGATAGATCCAGGAGGAGGGGATTGGAGCAGTTGCTGTATATAAGGAAGCCATTGGATATTAAAGCTGGAGCCAGAGATCACAAAGGGTTGAATTCCACAATGATCTGTGACTGATACTGATGGGTTTATTAGCAGGTGATTATCAGCGCATTCATTATACACAGTTTATGGGAATTTGTGGCATTATTATTATTATTATTACTAATTATTGGTCATTTTTCTTTATAGAGTTCGGGGCAATGTCGGCTCCACAGAGAATTCTTCCTCATCCACTGAATATGAACGTTTCATCTATTGGAGAGAATCCCACAAGTGACATAAGAGGATATCTCTGTGTATACATTCTCTGCACTGTGTATTATATGGGTGTACTTATATATTCTCTGTGCTGTGTATTATATGGGGTGTACTTATATATTCTCTGTGCTGTGTATTATATGGGGTGTACTTATATAATGTTTGTATTGATGCTTCTCTGTGTATATTCTCTGTACTGTGTATTATATGGGGTGTACTTATATATTCTCTGTGCTGTCTATTATATGGGGTGTACTTATATAATGTTGTATTGATGCTTCTTGTAATCTTCTATCATGGTAAGTTGTCATTTGCTCGTGTCTTGGTGATCTGATGATTCAGTGACGGTGTTTGTTCCCCCCTCAGAGGTTGTGTGGGTTTTATAAGTGGCCGCATTCACTTTGATATTGTCATGTAAGAGCAGTCATCTGTGTGAGATGCGGTGATGGACAGGGTGTCCTTTTTTTCCCCACTGTCTTTAATAAAGTTTCTTTTATTTAAACTGTTTCTGGATTTCCTCTCTTCTATGGGGTCTCATAGATGCTACCATCACTAATTTAGGACTTAGTGGCAGCTATGGGCTGCTATTAACTCCTTATTACCCCGATTACCATCACACCAGGGCAATCAAGATGATCCAGGTAAAGTGCTGGGATTGTCACATCTAATGGATGCAGCAATCCGGGAGGCTGCAGGCTGATATTTTTAGGCTGGGGGGGCAGGCTAATAACCATAGGCATCCCCAGTCTGAGAATACCAGCCACCAGTTGTGAGGCTTTATCTTGGCTGGGTATCAAAATTGAGGGGACTGCACGCTGTTATTTTACTGTACAATATAGACCCACCGGCGGCTGTGATTGGTTGCAGTCAGACAGCTGTCAGTCAGTGTGGGGGTGCATCTGACTGCAACCAATCACAGCCACCAGTGGGCAGGGGAAGCCGTGAATATGTATGAGCCTAATGAGCGGCTCAGGAAGAAGAATGAGAGGCCGCAGGAGCAGTATGACAGCCGCGCCGGTGATCGGTGAGTATGAAATGCTTGCTCCTACTGCTTTGTGCCGGATTCTGGTCCCCATAGACTTTTTATGGGGACCAGCATCTGACCAGACACCGGGGATCGATCCCCCGCTGACCTGGAGCCAGCGGGGGATTGATCTGCCAGTCCTCCAAAACACAGAAAGAAGTGACATGCTGCTGCTTTTTTCCTTCCACAAAAACTGCAAGGAACAAAGAAGCGACGTGTGCACAGCCTGTCTGAGTTCTCATAGACTTTGCTGGGGAAGACAATGCATGCAGTTTTGGGCAACAAACCACCAAAAAACGTGGCAAAATACGCAGCGTGCGCACAGGGCCTAAAGATGGGATTGCTGTTCGTTAACTTCCCAGACCTGTGACAGTGGCCGGTGTGTAATGTGTGGCAGACGGACAGGAGGTGTGAGAATGGCCTCTACCGCACCACATCCTTAGCTCTTCATTATATTACCTGGCCGGAGTGTAATGTGTGGCAGATGGACAGGAGGTGTGAGAACAGCCTCTGACCGGACCACATCCTTAGCTCTTCATTATATTACCTGGCCGGAGTGTAATGTGTGGCAGACGGACAGGAGGTGTGAGAACGGCCTCTACCGCACCACATCCTTAGCTCTTCATTATATTACCTGGCCGGAGTGTAATGTGTGGCAGATGGACAGGAGGTGTGAGAATGGCCTCTACCGCACCACATCCTTAGCTCTTCATTATATTACCTGGCCGGAGTGTAATGTGTGGCAGATGGACAGGAGGTGTGAGAATGGCCTCTGACCGCACCACATCCTTAGCTCCTCATTATATTACCTGGCCGGAGTGTAATGTGTGGCAGACGGACAGGAGGTGTGAGAACAGCCTCTGACCGGACCACATCCTTAGCTCTTCATTGTATTACCTGGCCGGAGTGTAATGTGTGGCAGACGGACAGGAGGTGTGAGAACAGCCTCTACCGCACCACATCCTCAGCTCTTCATTATATTACCTGGCCGGTGTGTAATGTGTGGCAGACGGACAGGAGGTATGAGAACAGCCTCTGACCGGACCACATCCTCAGCTCTTCATTATATTACCTGGCCGGTGTGTAATGTGTGGCAGACGGACAGGAGGTGTGAGAACGGCCTCTTACCGCACCACAGCCTTAGCTCTTCATTATATTAACTGGCCGGTGTATAATGTGTGGCAGACGGACAGGAGGTATGAGAACAGCCTCTGACCGGACCACATCCTTAGCTCTTCATTATATTACCTGGCCGGTGTGTAATGTGTGGCAGATGGACAGGAGGTAAGAGAACGGCCTCTGACCGCACCACAGCCTTAGCTCTTCATTATATTAACTGGCCGGTGTGTAATGTGTGGCAGATGGACAGGAGGTGTGAGAACGGCCTCTACCGCACCACAGCCTTAGCTCTTCATTGTATTACCTGGCCGGTGTGTAATGTGTGGCAGACGGACAGGAAGTGTGAGAACGGCCTCTGACCGGACCACATCCTTAGCTCTTCGTTATATTACCTGGCCTGTGTGTAATGTGTGGCAGATGGACAGGAGGTATGAGAACGGCCTCTGACTGCACCACAACCATAGCTCTTCATTGTATTACCTGGCCGGTGTGTAATGTGTGGCAGATGGACAGGAGGTATGAGAACGGCCTCTGACTGCACCACAACCTTAGCTCTTCATTATATTACCTGGCCGGTGTGTAATGTGTGGCAGATGGACAGTAGGTATGAGAACGGCCTCTGACTGCACCACAGCCTTAGCTCTTCATTATATTACCTGGCCGGTGTGTAATGTGTGGCAGATGGACAGGAGGTATGAGAACGGCCTCTGACTGCACCACAGCCTTAGCTCTTCATTATATTACCTGGCCGGTGTGTAATGTGTGGCAGACGGACAGGAGGTGTGAGAACGGCCTCTGACCGCACCACATCCTTAGCTCTTCATTATATTACCTGGCCGGTGTGTAATGTGTGGCAGACGGACAGGAGGTGTGAGAACGGCCTCTGACCGCACCACATCCTTAGCTCTTCATTATATTACCTGGCCTGTGTGTAATGTGTGGTAGACGGACAGGAGGTAAACGAACGGCCTCTGACCGAACCACAGCCTTAGCTCTTCATTGTATTACCTGGCCGGTGTGTAATGTGTGGCAGATGGACAGGAGGTAAGAGAACGGCCTCTGACCGCACCACAGCCTAGCTCTTCATTATATTACCTGGCCGGTGTGTAATGTGTGGCAGACGGACAGGAGGTATGAGAACGGTCTCTGACCGGACCACATCCTTAGCTCTTCATTGTATTACCTGGCCGGTGTGTAATGTATGGCAGATGGACAGGAGGTGTGAGAATGGTCTCTACCGCACCACATCCTTAGCTCTTCATTATATTACCTGGCCGGTGTGTAATGTGTGGCAGATGGACAGTAGGTATGAGAATGGCCTCTGACCGCACCACATCCTTAGCTCTTCATTATATTACCTGGCCGGTGTGTAATGTGTGGCAGACGGACAGGAGGTGTGAGAACAGCCTCTGACCGCACCACAGCCTTAGCTCCTCATTATATTACCTGGCCGGTGTGTAATGTGTGGCAGATGGACAGTAGGTATGAGAACGGCCTCTGACCGCACCACAGCCTTAGCTCCTCATTATATTACCTGGCCGGTGTGTAATGTGTGGCAGATGGACAGGAGGTATGAGAACGGCCTCTGACCGCACCACAGCCTTAGCTCCTCATTATATTACCTGGCCGGTGTGTAATGTGTGGCAGATGGACAGTAGGAATGAGAACGGCCTCTGACCGCACCACATCCTTAGCTCTTCATTATATTACCTGGCCGGTGTGTAATGTGTGGCAGATGGACAGGAGGTGTGAGAACGGCCTCTGACCGCACCACAGCCTTAGCTCCTCATTATATTACCTGGCCGGTGTGTAATGTGTGGCAGATGGACAGTAGGTATGAGAACGGCCTCTGACCGCACCACAGCCTTAGCTCCTCATTATATTACCTGGCCGGTGTGTAATGTGTGGCAGATGGACAGTAGGTATGAGAATGGCCTCTGACCGCACCACATCCTTAGCTCTTCATTATATTACCTGGTCGGTGTGTAATGTGTGGCAGACGGACAGGAGGTGTGAGAACAGCCTCTGACCGCACCACAGCCTTAGCTCCTCATTATATTACCTGGCCGGTGTGTAATGTGTGGCAGATGGATAGTAGGTATGATAACGGCCTCTGACCGCACCACAGCCTTAGCTCCTCATTATATTACCTGGCCGGTGTGTAATGTGTGGCAGATGGACAGTAGGTATGAGAACGGCCTCTGACCGCACCACAGCCTTAGCTCCTCATTATATTACCTGGCCGGTGTGTAATGTGTGGCAGATGGACAGGAGGTGTGAGAACGGCCTCTGACCGCACCACAGCCTTAGCTCTTCATTATATTACCTGGCCGGTGTGTAATGTGTGGCAGATGGACAGGAGGTGTGAGAACGGCCTCTGACCGCACCACATCCTTAGCTCTTCATTATATTACCTGGCCGGTGTGTAATGTGTGGCAGACGGACAGGAGGTGTGAGAACGGCCTCTGACCGCACCACATCCTTAGCTCTTCATTATATTACCTGGCCGGTGTGTAATGTGTGGCAGATGGACAGGAGGTATGAGAACGGCCTCTGACCGCACCACAGCCTTAGCTCCTCATTATATTACCTGGCCGGTGTGTAATGTGTGGCAGATGGACAGTAGGTATGAGAACGGCCTCTGACCGCACCACAGCCTTAGCTCCTCATTATATTACCTGGCCGGTGTGTAATGTGTGGCAGATGGACAGTAGGTATGAGAACGGCCTCTGACCGCACCACAGCCTTAGCTCCTCATTATATTACCTGGCCGGTGTGTAATGTGTGGCAGATGGACAGGAGGTGTGAGAACGGCCTCTGACCGCACCACAGCCTTAGCTCTTCATTGTATTACCTGGCCGGTGTGTAATGTGTAGCAGATGGACAGGAGGTGTGAGAACGGCCTCTGACCGGACCACAGCCTTAGCTCTTCATTATATTACCTGGCCGGTGTGTAATGTGTGGCAGATGGACAGGAGGTATGAGAACGGCCTCTGACCGCACCACAGCCTTAGCTCTTCATTGTATTACCTGGCCGGTGTGTAATGTGTGGCAGATGGACAGGAGGTGTGAGAACGGTCTCTACCGCACCACATCCTTAGCTCTTCATTATATTACCTGGCCGGTGTGTAATGTGTGGCAGACTGACAGGAGGTATGAGAACGGCCTCTGACCGCACCACAGCCTTAGCTCTTCATTATATTACCTGGCCGGTGTGTAATGTGTGGCAGATGGACAGGAGGTGTGAGAACGGCCTCTGACCGCACCACAGCCTTAGCTCTTCATTATATTACCTGGCCGGTGTGTAATGTGTGGCAGATGGACAGGAGGTGTGAGAACGGCCTCTGACCGCACCACAGCCTTAGCTCCTCATTATATTACCTGGCCGGTGTGTAATGTGTGGCAGACGGACAGGAGGTGTGAGAACGGTCTGGCATAACGTTACTCACTAGTGATTGATGGCCCTGACAGAAGTTATGAAGCATTGAACGACCCCCCTATTACATGGAATACATTACAAGCTGCGGTCAGACACATTTCACCTATATGGTGATTATGGCAGCTTGTACATCATTGTGAATAGATTTATTTCATAAAATAACCACTTTAAAGGGAAAACAAACCTTACATAGCAAAGTTTGTAATAGTGAGTTGAAAGAAAAAAAACATCTGCAAAGGGCGTCCTGCAACTAAAGGTCTTATCCTGATTAACTACTCATTAATTTTTTTTCTTTCCTTCGACTCCATGTGTAACAGAACAAGAAACTTTAGTAACGTTCAGAAGTGTCTACATCAAGACATTGATCTCTTCCAGCCAATCACTGACCTCAGCAACTCGTTCCAGCTACATCGGATGAGCCACGGAGATCTGTGATTGGCTGCAGCAATGTTGACGTGATGTCACAGCCAAACAGCATAGAACATCACCGCAGTGAAGACGGTGCTCAATCTGGTTTGGGGGTGTACATTTACACCGCGTGCAGAATTATTAGGCAAGTTGTATTTTAGAGGATTTTTTTTATTATTGATCAACAACTATGTTCTCAATCAATCCAAAAGACTCATAAATATCAAAGCTTAATATTTTTGGCAGTTGGAGTGGTTTTTTTTTTAGATTTGTCTCTCTTAGGAGGATATCTGTTTGTGCAGGTAACTATTACTGTGCAGCATTATTAGGCAACTTAATAAAAACCAAATATATCCCCATCTCACTTGTTTATTTTCACCAGGTAAACCAATATAACTGCACAAAATTTAGAAATAAACATTTCTGACATGCAAAAATAAAACCCCAAAAAATGAGTGACCAATATAGCCACCTTTCTTTATGATGACACTAAGCAGCCGACCATCCATAGATGCTGTCAGTTGCTTGATCTGTTTACGATCAACATTGCATGCAGCAGCCACCACAGCCTCCCAGACACTGTTCCGAGAGGTGCACTGTTTTCCCTCCCTGTAGATCTAACATTTTATGAGGGACCACAGGTTCTCTATGGGGTTCAGATCAGGTGAACAAGGGGGCCATGTCATTATTTTTTTCATCTTTTAGATCTTTACTTTTCAGCAACGCTGTGGAGTAGTTGGATGCATGTGATAGAGCAATGTCCTGCATGAAAATCATGTTTTTCTTGAACGATACCGACTTCTTCCTGTACCACTGCTTGAAGTTGTCTTCCAGAAACTGGCAGTAAGTCTGGGAGTTGAGCTTCACTCCATCCTCAATTCGAAAAGGTCCCACAAGTTCATCTTTGATGATACCAGCCCATACCAGTTCCCCACCTCCACCTTGCTGGCGTCTGAGTCGGAGTAGAGCTCTCTGCCCTTTACTGATCCAGCTTCTGGCTCATCCATCTGGCCCAGCAAGAGTCACACTCATTTCATCAGTCCATAAAACCTTTGAAAAACCAGTCTTAAGATATTTCTTGCCCAGTCTTGACGTTTTATCTTATGTTTCTTGTTCAGAGGTGGTGGTTTTTCAGCCTTCCTTACCTTGGCAATGTCCCTGAGTATGGCACACCTTGTGCTTTTTGATACTCCAGTAACGTTGCAGCTCTGAAATATGGCCACACTGGTGGCAAATGGCATCTTGGCAGCTTTATGCTTGATTTTCATCAATTCATTGGCAGTTATTTTGCGCCTTTTTTGCCCAGCACGCTGCTTGCGACCCTGTTGGCTATTTGACATGAAACGCTTGATTGTTCGGTGATCACGCTTCAAAAGTTTGTCAGTTTCAAGACTGCTGCATCCATCTGAAAGACATCTCACAATTTTGGACTTTTCAAAGAACGTCAAATCTCTCTTCTGACCCATTTTGCCAAAGGAAAGGAAGTTGCCTAATAATTAAGCACACCTTATATAGGGTGTTAATGTCATTACACCGCACCCCTCCTCATTACAGAGATGCACATCACCTGATTTACTTAATTGGTAGTTGTCCTACTCCAAGCTATATAGGCTTGAGAGCCAACATGTATAAAAAGCATCATGTGATCAAAATACTCATTTACCTAATAATTCTGCACACAGTGTATTTGCACAGTCAGTGTTTGCAACGTTTTGGAAGTAGCGTGTTTGTTTGCATACAGAATGCTGCGTTCTACAGTACAAGCACAGTGGATGGATTTATAGAAATCTCTTGCCCACGGTGCTTCTTTTCTCTGCTCCGTAAACTTACATGTGGCGCGGCTTTCAAGCTGCAGCATGTCAATTTATGTTCTTGTGGCCAGAATGTTCTTCATAGGGAGAAAAAAGCAAAAGTAGGTAGCACACTGAACCCTGATAGTAGGCGCGGACTGCTGCATTCTCCTGCAGAGCACACTCACATTTCCACAGGCGGGCTGACACTGCGTCAGCTGCTGTACATGCAACCTAAGAGCTTACTTTGTAGTCTTCCATATCACTTAGTCTATGTGAAAAAAAATAATGTGAACACTTTCAAATCTAGTACCACTAATATACTAATCGCCTACTGATAGATGACAGACTGAACATGAGTCAACAGTGTGATGCAGCAGCAAAAAAGACAAGCACAATTGTAGCTATGTATTTACAGAAGCACAGATAATAATAAGTTTTATTTCTATAGCGCCAACATATTCCACAGCGCTTTACAATTCAGAGGGGACATGTACAGACAATATGAGAATACAAAATAACAAAATTAAGATAGCAGGAGGAGTGAGGGCCCTGCTCGTAAGCTTACATTCTATGAGGAAATAGGGGAGACACAAAAATTGAATGGGGGGAGAAAAGCTTGTCATATATGGTCCAGCCATCGATCACGTGAAGTAATTATCACCCTCTACTCCTCTTTGGTCAGACCTCATCTGCAATTCTGAGCACCATGTCTTAAAAAAAAGACAGCAACAAATTGGAGCAAGTTCAGAGAAGAGCAGCCAGAATGGTGACCGGTCTATAAACTGTCCGATGAGGAACGGTTACAGGATTTGGGAATGTTTAGCTTGAAAAAAGAAAACTGAGAGGAATCTTAAAAGCCGTCTGCAAATATCTCAAAGGCTGTCGAACTAGGGTTGACAAGGACAAGGAAAGAATAGAAGCAATGGAATGAAACTGATTGGGAAGCGTCACAGATTAGATTTTGGAATAAAAACCTTTTGACAATGAGGGTGATCAATGACTGGAACCACAAGAGGTAATGAGTCCCCCTCCCCCCCCCCCCCCCCCCCCCTTCAATGGAAGACGTAAAAAGGAGACTGGACAGACACCTGTGTGGGATGATATAGTGAATCTTGCTTTGAGCAGGGAGTTGGACCTGATGACCCTGGAGGTCCCGTCCAACTATAACATTCTATGATTCTACTGCAGATAATCTACAGATACAGTAGAATAAATCCCAATTGGCATGATGACATGGTTTTTAGCCAAGTGTGTCCATTTTAAAAACACCCCTAGGGACCTGGTCCTTTAGCCCACTAGAGTTTAGCATTTTCATAGCGAGCAGGCTAAATCCTAGTGGGCAGAAGGACCTGGTCCATTAGATCACTAAGTCTTGTATTAAAACAGTTATTGGGACCTGGTCCTTTAGCCCACTAGGATTTAGCTTTCGCATAGAGAGCAGGCTAAATCCCAGTGGGCAGAAGGACCCAGTCCTTTTTCCCACTAAGAATTGTATTAAAACACTCATTAGGACCTGATCCTTTAGCCCACTAGGAATTAGCTTTCTCATAGAGAGCAGGCTAAATCCCAGTGGGCAGAAGGACCTGGTCCCTCTGCCCACTGGCAAATAGCTGGCTCTGGATAGAGAAAGCGAAATCCCAGTGGAAGGATCCATTAGATCACTAAGTCTTGTATTAAAACAGTTATTGGGACCTGGTCCTTTAGCCCACTAGGAATTAGCTTTCTCATAGAGAGCAGGCTAAATCCCAGTGGGCAGATGGACGTAGTCCCTCTGCCCACTGGGAATCTGGATAGAGAAAGCTAAATCCCAGTGGAAGGAGGGACCTGGTCCTTTAGCCCACTGGGATTTAGCTTTCTCTCTATAGAGTCGGCTATTTCCCAGTGGGCAGAGGGACCAGGTCCTTCTAGCCACTGGGATTTAGCCACGACCCTCCGCGTTATCACTAATGAGGACTGTTTCTCCACCTCAGGGTCAGGCTCCGTCCGCTCTGCACAGCCCGAGCACCGCTGCTTCCCGCCCACAGCTCTGCAGTCTGCGCTGCACTGAGGAGGCCCCGCCCCTTCCGGTGACGTCTTTCCCTCGAAAAATCAACTCCACTCTAGAGGCTCCAGCAGCATACACAGGAGTGTGGGGAGGGTCCACAGCGAGTGCTGCCCTCCAGCGGCTGACACATGGTGCTACAGGCTGCACAGCCTGCTGGACGGTCACAGTGCGCAGCCCCTGAGCACCTCTATAGCGCACACTGCAGGAGTCCTCATGGCTCCCCTCCTGGAGTACGAGAACCAGATCTTCCTGGACCTGTTCCATGAGGACGGGCTGGTGATCGCCGCCCGTGGACTCGGCATTGACAGGATCCTGCAGAACTTCCTGAAGCTGTATTGTGACCCGGGAAACCTGGTGCTGAATACCGGTCCTGCAGAGGAGGTAACAGGAGCAAGCAGAGCGGGGGCGGGACCGGCGGCGAGTGTCATGGGGGAGAGGGGCCGGCAGCGAGTGTCATGGGGGAGAGGGACCGGCGGCGAGTGTCATGGGGGAGAGGGGCCGGCAGCGAGTGTCATGGGGGAGAGGGACCGGCGGCGAGTGTCATGGGGAGAGGGGCCGGCAGCGAGTGTCATGGGGGAGAGGGGCCGGCGGCGAGTGTCATGGGGGAGAGGGGCCGGCAGCGAGTGTCATGGGGGAGAGGGGGCGGCAGCGAGTGTCATGGGGGAGAGGGGCCGGCAGCCAGTGTCATGGGGGAGAGGGGCCGGCGGCGAGTGTCATGGGGGAGAGGGACCGGCAGCGAGTGTCATGGGGGAGAGGGGCCGGCGGCGAGTGTCATGGGGGCGGGGCCGGCGGCGAGTGTCATGGGGGAGAGGGGCCGGCAGCGAGTGTCATGGGGGAGAGGGACCGGCAGCGAGTGTCATGGGGGAGAGGGGCCGGCAGCGAGTGTCATGGGGGAGAGGGACCGGCGGCTAGTGTCATGGGGGAGAGGGACCGGCAGCGAGTGTCATGGGGGAGAGGGACCGGCGGCGAGTGTCATGGGGGAGAGGGGCCGGCAGCGAGTGTCATGGGGAGAGGGACCGGCGGCGAGTGTCATGGGGAGAGGGGCCGGCAGCGAGTGTCATGGGGGAGAGGGGCCGGCGGCGAGTGTCATGGGGGAGAGGGGCCGGCAGCGAGTGTCATGGGGGAGAGGGGGCGGCAGCGAGTGTCATGGGGGAGAGGGGCCGGCAGCCAGTGTCATGGGGGAGAGGGGCCGGCGGCGAGTGTCATGGGGGAGAGGGACCGGCAGCGAGTGTCATGGGGGAGAGGGGCCGGCGGCGAGTGTCATGGGGGCGGGGCCGGCGGCGAGTGTCATGGGGGAGAGGGGCCGGCAGCGAGTGTCATGGGGGAGAGGGACCGGCAGCGAGTGTCATGGGGGAGAGGGGCCGGCAGCGAGTGTCATGGGGGAGAGGGACCGGCAGCGAGTGTCATGGGGGAGAGGGACCGGCAGCGAGTGTCATGGGGGAGAGGGACCGGCAGCGAGTGTCATGGGGGCGGGACCGGCAGTGAGTGTCATGGGGGAGAGGGGCCAGCGGCGAGTGTCATGGGGGAGAGGGGCCAGCGGCGAGTGTCATGGGGGAGAGGGGCCAGCGGCGAGTGTCATGGGGGAGAGGGCCGGCGAGTGTCATGGGGGAGAGGGGCCGGCGGCGAGTGTCATGGGGGAGAGGGGCCGGCGGCGAGTGTCATGGGGGAGAGGGCCGGCGGCGAGTGTCATGGGGGAGAGGGGCCGGCGGCGAGTGTCATGGGGGAGAGGGGCCGGCGGCTAGTGTCATGGGGAGAGGGGCCGGCGGCTAGTGTCATGGGGGAGAGGGACCGGCGGCGAGTGTCATGGGGGAGAGGGGCCGGCAGCCAGTGTCATGGGGGAGAGGGGCCGGCGGCGAGTGTCATGGGGGAGAGGGACCGGCAGCGAGTGTCATGGGGAGAGGGGCCGGCGGCGAGTGTCATGGGGGCGGGGCCGGCGGCGAGTGTCATGGGGGAGAGGGGCCGGCGGCGAGTGTCATGGGGGAGAGGGGCCGGCGGCTAGTGTCATGGGGGAGAGGGGCCGGCGGCTAGTGTCATGGGGGAGAGGGGCCGGCGGCGAGTGTCATGGGAGGGCCGAGGTCAGGGGGAGAGGGACCGGCGGCGAGTGTCATGGGGAGAGGGCCGGCAGCGAGTGTCATGGGGGAGAGGGGCCGGCGGCTAGTGTCATGGGGAGAGAGGGCCGGCGGCGAGTGTCATGGGGGGAGAGGGGCCGGCGGCTAGTGTCATGGGGGAGAGGGGCCGGCGGCTAGTGTCATGGGGGAGAGGGGCCAGCGGCGAGTGTCATGGGGGAGAGGGGCCGGCGGCGAGTGTCATGGGGGAGAGGGGCCGGCGGCGAGTGTCATGGGGGAGGGGATGATAGCAAGCGAGCCTGGTAGGGAAGGTCAGATGTAGCAGAGCAGAGACAGTCAGACACTGTACATCTGTCTCTGTACTGTTACATCTGACCGTCTCACTTAGATATAGCAGAGCTGAGACAGATGAGGTAAAGCAGAGACTGTCAGATGTAGCAGAACAGAGACAGTCTGCTCTGCTACATCTGACCGTCTTTCCTACATCGGACCGAGTTGGTCAGGTATAGCAGAGCAGAGTCAGATGGAAGAGGGGAACTAACCCAGGAGTTCTTCAGCTGAGCGAGGACTACCTGCATTCACCTGGGGCAGTCCCCGGCTTCAGTGGTGGTTCCAATCACTAAATAGAAGCTGGTTCACCGTAAGGCTATGTTCACATGTTGCTTTTTTGCTGCTTTTTTTCCTGCAGCCACACCTGCTCTTTTGACAGTAAAAAAAGCAGCTTCCAAACAGCAGGTTTTGCTGGATTTTTTTACAGCTTTTTTTTGCTGCGTTTCTTGGTGTCTTTTGTCTACAGAACATGTTGGAATAATGTTAGATTCATTCACCACAAAAGCAGTAGAACGCTCAGTTGTGTTTTTGCACTTCTGTCATTGCTTTCAATAGTGAAAAAAGCAGCAAAAACGCTGAAATAACTGACACGCTGCTTCTTTCAAAAACGCAGCAGTTTTTTTCTGGAATCTTGGAGCTTTTGCTGTTAGTGTAAAAAGCAGCTTTTCATTTACATAAAAAGCAACATGTGAACACAGCCTAACCCGAGCACCACGCGATACCCGGCCCTGCTTATTACTAGATCGAGCACCCCAATGCTAGATCTAGTAACGAGCAGTGCCCAGCACTACTCCCCATGCAAAAAACAGACCCTCCTCCAAAAATATTAAAAGAAAATGGTGACACAAGCTATTTTTATTTTTTTCTTTAATGAATTTCCACAATTTTTTTCACCATTTAAACTTTTTTTTTTTTTAATTATTCTTTATTGCCATATTCGTACTGACCTGTAGAATCCTATTGTTAGGTCAGTTTTACCACCCTCCAATGAATCTCATAAACCCCCCTCCCCTCATTGAAAATTACATCCTGGGCGGCACGGTGGCTCAGTGGTTAGCACTGTATGGTGGCTCAGTGGTTAGCACTGCAGTCTTGCAGCGCTGGGGTCCTGGGTTCAAATCCCACCAAGGACACCATCTACAAGGAGTTTGTATGTTCTCCCTGTGTTTGCGTGGGTTTCCTCCGGGGTCTCTGGTTTCCTCTCACACTACAAAGACATACTGATAGGGACCTTAGATTATGAGCCCCAATGGGGACAGTGTTGCCAATGTATGTAAAGTGCTGTGGAATTAATAGCGCTATATAAATGAATAAATATTATATTATTATTATTATTATTATCCTGCAAAAAACAAGTCCTCCTATGGCTGCGTGGATGAAAATATTAAAATGATGGCTCATAGAAGAAGGGGAGGAAAAAAAATGAAACCACCAAAACATGGGGAAAGCAACCTGGTCAGGAGTGGGTTAATGTGGCCTTGATGATGGGTATTTTTGGAGCAGCGTTATCATGTGTCGTGGGTATTTTGGAGCAGCACATAGTATTGATTTTCGGGTAAGGCCGGTTTCACATCTCCGGTATTTTGCCGGATGCGGCACAAATGCAGTACAGTTACATTCATTTACAATGGAAGGGCGACACCACGCGGACACGTGCTTCATACACAACCGCATGGTGTCGCGCTTCCATTGTAAATGAATGTAACTGTTCTCCATTTGTGCCGGATCCGGCTTCCAGCAAAATACCGGGGATGTGAAACCAGCCTAAGGCCACAACAGTTCTCCTGTAATGTCTTTCTTTATAACATTGGTGCTGCTCTGTCGTTTCAGGAATATCTAATTGAACAGATGAGATCGGAAGGAGTCGCCCATTTGCCTCGTATTATCACCAATGAGGTTGGCAGTAATGAACGCTACGATGTCTACACACAGGGGGCGTCCTGTTCGTCACCAGGCGCATCCTCGTGGTTGATTTCCTCACTGACCGGATTCCTGCCAGCCTGATAACTGGTGAGTGCCACAACACCGGGAGAGAAGAGCAATCACTGACATAAGGCGCATCAGACTGATGTCAGCCCTGGAGGAAGAAGAAAGGCCGAGCCATCAACACCAATAATGAAATCCTTCACATAGTAGAAAACGCCTTTGATTTAAAGGGAACCTGTCACCAGATTTGGGGCCTATAAGCTGCGGCCACCACCAGTGGGCTCTTATATACAGCATTCTAACATGCTGTATATAAGAGCCCAGGCCACTGTGTAGAACATAAAAATACTTTATAATACTCACCTAAACGGTTGCTGCGGTGGATTTGGGTCATATGGCTGTCTTCGTCCTCCGGTGCTGGCGCCTCCTCTTTCGGCCATCTTCGTTCTCCTTCTGAAGCCTGGGTGCATGACGCGTCCTATGTCATACACACTCACCGGTCCCGCTCATGCGCACTACAATACTTTGAGCTGCCCTGCTCAGGGAAGATCAAAGTGCACCTGCGCAAGACCTCAATGTCGGCAAGTGTGGGTGATGTAGGACGCGTCATGCACCCCGGCTTCAGAAGATGGAGGACAAAGATGGCCAAAAGAGGAAGCGCCAGTACCGGAGAATGGAGACGCCCATATGACCCAACTCCACTGCAGCGACTGTTTAAGTATTATGAAGTGTTTTTTACGTTATATAGAGCAGCCTGGGCTCTTATATACAGCATGTTAGAGTGTGTATATAAGAGCCCACTGGTGGTGGCCGCAGCTTATAGGCCCCAAATCTGGTGACAGGTTCCCTTTAAAGCATTTTTCATGTTTATCGGTTCCTCATCACCGGTCAAGAGTTCTAGTATGCTAGGCCAAAAATAGGCCAAAGGTCTTGAGTCTGAATTTCGCAAATAAATATTTTAAGTGGTTTCTTAGTAGTAGAAAGATTGGCGATACCTATTAACTAACAAGACTGTGACTGGAGTTGGAGCCTGATCGTGCGCTAAGTGTCACTTCTGTATATTGGGAGTGATAACTTATTAAGTACTGTTGTAGCAGTATAATTATTATATTTTGCGTTGGAGCCCAGGAGATTCTATTGGTTTTCCTAACATTTGATATTGATGATGAGTGGGGGTCCGACAAGCTGCACCCCCAGTGAAAACTGTTCTTACCTCTGATCAGAGCTGCACAGCACCATTCATTGTGTTGTGGCCGGGTCGTGCTCTGGCGTTCAGCTCCTACGTGCTCCCGGTGCAGCTCTGTTCAGTGTTTACACCCTCCACAGCCCAAATCAGTGCAGGTTCCTGGTGACCTGAAAATGGGTCGTCAATATGTGCCATGGGAGTCCCTTATTGGAGTTATCTTGGACCTTGCTCTTTTTTTTTGGGGGGGGGGGGGTTTATGGGAATAATTGGCATGTAGTGTTCCACCCAGCAATGATAACAGTGGTCACAGACTGGCGATTGTGCTACTTTCAGTGATGCTATGATGATGGAAATGCTACTTTTAAACTCTATGTTGAGGGGGCATCACTGTCAATGAGGGGAGCTGCTGTCAGTCTGCAGGACGTCGGCAGTGACGCCCATCAATAGAGCAGACTAGAAGAGGAAGAGCTGCACTGTTGACATGAGGTTAAAGGGAATCTGTCACCAGGTTTTTGCTACCTCATCTGAGAACAGCATATTGTAGGGGCAGAGGTCCTGATCACTGCAGACATTGGAAAGGGTCCGGATACAAAGTAGCAAGCCAATATCACAGCTGCTAGGAGGAAGGTTTACTGAGATCTCATAGAAATGATTGATGCTCTGCAATTGGTTATTTACTACTGCATTGCCAGATGTTGACTATGGAAATCGCCCGACCATGGACATGTGGTGATTATATGAGGCAACCCATTATATCATACCCTTAAGGGGGCTTTACACGCAGCGACATCGCTAGCGAAAGCATCCGCCCCCATCGGTTGTGCGTCACGGGCAAATCGCTGCCCATGGCGCACAACATCATTAGGACCCGTCACACGGACTTACCTGACTAGCGACATCGCTGTGGCCGGCGAACCACCTCCTTTCTAAGGGGACAGTTTGTGCGATGTCACACGGCAGCCGTCCAATAGAAGCGGAGGGGCGGAGATGAGCTGGACAAACATCCCGCCCACCTTCCTTCCTCATTGCGGGCGGCCACATGTACGATGTTGTTCCTCGTTCCTGCGGTGTCACACGTAGCGATATGTGCTGCCTCAGGAACGACGAACAACCTGCGTCCTCAACAACCAACGATTTTTTGAAAATGAACGACGTTTCGACGATTAGGTGAGTATTTTTGATCGTTAACACTCACTTGGAGCTGTTACACGCAACGACGTGGCTAACGATGACGGATGTGCGTCACGGAATCCGTGACCCCGGCGATATATCGTTAGATACGTCATTGCGTGTAACGGGGCCTTAAGAGTCACTATTTGATGTAGAGTGGTCTCTTCTGAGGTGAAAATGGGTGCACCCTGGACTAACACTATCCTTTTGAGGGACAACAACTAACATAAAGACTAACCGCAAGACCAATCGTTTGTTACCCCTGCTTCAGTCCATGGAATTTATATTCATTTATTTTTTGTCATAACTCATTTGATCACCTGCAACTAATCTGTTATTGATCCTCGCTATAGTTGGAGGATACTACATGTTGGAAAAGTGATCTACATTATACACCATGTTTAGTCATTCTATTTATTCTACAAACGACCCCTGAGGAACCTCCCGTTTGGAGGTGAAACGCATCGGGTCGGTTAGGGGTACATGGGTTGTTAGATGAGCGACCCTGTGATATATGGTGTAACAAGCAGCCATGACACCTTTTAATAACTTGTTTTTATGTGAGGAAATAGATTTTTAATATCCCTTAGATCCTTGACTATAGGACTATTGACTACTGGACGGGTTAGGGGTTGGTCGGACTGCTGTATTCACAATTTCGGGGAAACGATCCTTTACTTTTAGAGGTCCTGCTCAAATAGTCATGTTTAATGATTATTTCCTTTTCTAGATCTTGAGAGCTAATGCTGATAATATTAAAAAATAACCTTATGTGATATCATCTTGGGAGGGGGTTTCATATTGTCTATTGAGTCTTTAGCACATCTACCAAAATGTAGAATTGTTTTTGAAGTGTATTGTAAGCTTTGTCTTACTTTTAACGATATAGAAAAAACATTAATTTTAGGAGTTGTTTGTGAAAAGCAGAGCTCTTGATTCCAGCGATGTGTCACTTACTGAGCTGTTTGCTGTCATTTTGATAAAATCAGTGTTTTCTCTGATGCAGATTTATCAGTTATACAGCGCTCCTGAATATGCTGGACTACCTGCAGCACGCCAAGTAGTCCTCTAGTGATAATCTACTGCTGATTACAGAGTGATTTTATCAAAACAGCACTAAGCAGCCCAGTTACTGACACATCACCGGAATCAGAGTCTCTGCCCTTACGTTAATCTGCTCTCAGATTAGGTGGCAAAAACCTGGTGACAGATTCCCTTTAAAGGAAGCTGGAGTGTCACCGGACCTGGTCCAGCAAAGATCAGCACCAGATAGGTATTTGCCAGTAAGGTTTTAGCCCCACACGAAAAGATAACCAAAGTTCTGGATAACCCCTTTAATGTTACACTTTTTAGATACAGCATTAATCTATGTTCCTTATCTTGTCCTCCACAGCTGTATTCATAATTCTGCAGGTTTCACAGCCAATTTCTCCTGGTATTGTTTGCAGACAACGGGCTTGATGTTTCTGCCTCTTGATGAATCGGGTGCTCGGGACAAGTGGTGTACGCCTCGCCACAAATCATACTCTAGCCCCTGCTGAATTAAGATTTTTGGTGTAGCGAATGCTGCCACTCATCATGAATGTCACGTAGAGTGGTTGCCTCGCTGCCCCGTCTGCGCCCATTATGTTATAGCTATGTGAATATGGTGTGGGAGCTTCAAAAGTTGCCTAATTTTGCCAAAGTCTCCAGTTGCACCAAAATTATGCAGTTTTTTTTTAAAGCGTTTTACCCATTAAAGCTTTGATGAATCAGGCTTAGTATGTTCTGGTGTTTGACATTCAGGAACATATATACCGAGCACGGGACACTTCTCTCATTTATTATGTTTGCTTATTTATAGTGCTATCTTGTTCTGCCACTCTTTACAGATATTGCCGTCACTCACTGTCTCCCATTGGGGCTAGCAATCTAATGCTTTTGGCTAATTGCCTCTCTTTATCCAGAGATTACTTTAGACGCTGGAGAATAAAACTGTCCACTAGGTGTATAAAACCCCTGCTTATTCTAATTTCACCACTAGAGGGCAGCATAGTTCTGCTTTCTTCCCCTAACATTCAACTCCTGTGTTATTTGACCTGAATTCTTAAAAATTCGGTTGGATGCAAATGGGACTATTACATTTTAGTGTTATGGCTTTAAACCTTTATCATTCCCCCATCCTTTCATAAATCAAGAAAGCAATCACTGGAAACCTGCTTCTCTGAAATGATCAGAGGGAGGCCCAGATACTCACTGCGGTCTCTGCTCTGCGCGGGGCTGGTGATGCTGCTCTGTCGGTGGTTTACGATGAGGGCTTCAAATTATGGCGGCCGGAGTCGGCGCATGCGCAGATGAGAGCTTGAGCTGAGAGCTCCATCTGCGCAGGCGCTGACTCTAGGCGTCATTATTTGAATCCCTGACCGCCGACATCTTCAGAATGACCACCTGCCGCACAGCGCAGCCACGCGCCGAGCAGAACAGAGCAGCCGCACACAGAGCAGAGCCAAGCAAAGGGGCGCCGCCCAATGCACACAGCAGTGCCGTACTGACCAGCGTCGGCAGCACCCACATAACATTATCCATGCCTCCTTTGACCCCCTTCACAACACCCCGGTAAGCTACATTTGGATTTTAAGACGCACCCCTCATTTTCCTCCTAAATTTTTGGGAAGAAAAGTGCGTCTTATAATCCCAAAAATACGGTAAATAACTTATTAAAGGGATTGTCCACTACTAGGACAACCCCTTCTGATTCCACATGTTTGCCCCAGGTAAAATAGATTATACTCACCTCCTGTACTAGTGCTGTTCCTGTGGTGCCACAGCTACAGGGCTTATGTGGGGTTGGGACGTCATGCGAGTCCTGCACCGGCTTCCTACTCCCTGCCTTCAGACACAGAAGCAATCAGTGGGAATTGAACACAGCCGCAGCGCTGACAAAGGTGGCCGAAAGAGCAGGCGCGGGACCCTGAGAACGGATATGCCCATCTGACCAGTCTACACCGCACCGACCGTTAGGTGAGTATTAAATCATCCGATGACCGGTTCCCTTTAACTGGTTTGATCTGAAGGCGGGGAGAAGGAAGCCGGCGGTGATTGGATGCAGGGCTTGTCGTGGGCGGGGGGTGCGCTGCTCGACCGCGCTTGCGGCTCGGGTCCGGCTGCTGCTGCTGCTCGGTGGCTCGAGCGGTGGGCCGGATCCGGGGACTCGAGCGGCGCTCCTCGCCCGTGAGTGAAAGGGGTGGTTTTGTTTGGGGATGTAGTCCGTGACGCCACCCACGGTTTGTGGTGAGGTTGGGACACCACCGCTGCTCTGGACGGGGATCCCGGGAGCGATGACAGGGAGCAGCTGAGATGGTTTCTCTCCCCTCCGTGGGTAGGGGGATTTGGGTGGTCCCGGGGCCTGGTGAAGGTGACTGGAAGGTGGATGGTGGAAGTTGGGGAGGTGCAGGGTCGCGGGGGCAGCGCGGTGCAAGACGGCACAGTGGTACTCAC
The DNA here is from genome assembly GCF_048569485.1 of Anomaloglossus baeobatrachus. NCBI lineage: Eukaryota > Metazoa > Chordata > Amphibia > Anura > Aromobatidae > Anomaloglossus > Anomaloglossus baeobatrachus. The sequence continues at coordinate 231,733,535 of NC_134359.1, read as the reverse complement.
TCAGCCAGTAACGTACACGGAGTCTCTGGTGAAACTAACGGCTGGATAGACGGGTCCCACAGGCGGCTGTGGTGGTCACTCCCGGTAGGTTGGCGGTGACTGTCTCTCCCTGTACCCTTAATGTGTTGTCGGCCCCGATGGCTTCCCACCGGTAGCCCGCTCCCCAGCGGTGTATTGCCGGAGGAGCCCCTTTTTGCCCGCAGGCTCTGGCCCTGGGAACTCTAGCTGTGGCGGTAGTTGTATTTCCCTTCACGGTTGAGCGGTTTCCTTCAGTCGGATCTTTGCTGCTGGGGAACCCCAGAGGTTCCCGTCGCTGACGAATTTGACTGGTTTAACGGCGACTCCAAGCCTGGTCGGGGTCCGTGCTGGCTTTTCTTCGCTCCCCGATCCGGTACCGGCGGGCCACCGCTTGACCCCGGTCCTTACGGTTGTGCGTCAATTGGCCTCGCCTGCAGACGGTCACCACCGTCTGCCAACCTTGCTCTCAGGTGCCCTGGCCACGTACCCGGACACGGTCAGTCAGCTCCTCTACTACCACTTCCCTAAACTGATCTGCTCTCCTTTCCCGCCTCCAGGCCTGTGAACTCCTCGATGGGCGGGGCCAACCGCCTGACCCCCACCCCACCTGGTGTGGACATCAGCCCCTGGAGGGAGGCAACAAGGATTTGTGTGTGACTGGTGTTCCTAACCGGGGTGTGGGGTGTGTTGGTGCAGTACCTGTGACGTCCTGGCTTGTCCAGGGCGCCACAGGCTCACATGACGTCAGAACCTGCAACAAAGGCTCCTGGCCGACCCTACGGTGCAGATGGGAAATCATCCTAAGTCCTCATTCATATGTCCAAAAAACAGACATGTTCACATTTGATCTGATTTGTACATCTCTATGAATGTGTACGTGATGTGAATGGACAGCACATGGAGGTTACCTTCGTGCTGTTCGATTTTTACCTAGCTGCTGTCCTTTATCATCTTGTGCCAGGCACTAAATCCTTTACTGGAATTGTGCTCTTATCTGTGCTGCAGATGTAGAAAACAAATAGTCGTGAACGATTAATCACTACTTGTATGAAAGTGATAGCACAAGAACTGTATGGGGGCTCAACCAGACTCTCCTCAATCTGAGTCCCTGCCCCTGGTGAGAAGCCCCCTGATTAATGCAGGATCAGGTTTAGCAGAATTTATTAACTTTAAACTGATTTTTAATATTAAGAGACAGCAGAAGTAATCACAATGCATAAAATATTCCTTTCTGAAGGAAGTCAGGAGGGGGGATTTAGCAGGGGTTAATAATAGAGTAATTGTTTTGTTTTTTCTTTCTATTTCTCTCTATCTGTAGATCAATGTCCGAATTGTCTATATGTACATGAGAACTAGAAAATAAGTTTTATTAACTACAACATAGAAAACTGTATTCCACCTGTCTAGATTTTGGCGGTTGGTGACTGTTCACATTCAGTCATCGGGCCCTGTCCACAGGCTATTTACTTCATGCAGCATTTGCTTGGACCTGTCCCGCCCACAGCCATGACTCAGTCATGGGTACGGGATTGAAATAGACCAGGTGAGTGCTGCTAAGAGCAGTTCTACTATTCATATGTGAGGCCGTATGGCACATTTTATAAAAATATTTTAGTGTAGGACTGCCCCAGATGAGATTTGCCGTGACGTGGTGGGGTAGCTCAAGAAATTGCAATTTTTTGCCAAAAATCTCAAAATTTTTATAATAAGTACAGTTTGGAATTTTTAGTGCTGAAATGCACATTTAGAGGCTTTTTGTTTTTTCAACATAGAAAACTTATCTGAAAAAAAACCTGATTTCAAGTAAAAATTGAGCACCATGTAAATGTAATTTTGTTGATGGATGAAAGTAGAAGTGTAGTCGATTACTTTTATATTAATGGCAGGGTTGTGGTCGGAGTCGGAGCTCATTTTGGTGGAGTCAGAGTCGGTATAAAATACTCCGACTCCTATAATATATAATAAATTGGGGGCAGGAGTGCAATGCAGAATGGAATGTGCCGAATATGTTTTCATAGGAATTCGGGAAAGTTATGAAATGTCCTATAAATGGCTGTTCTATTCCTGCTCTAAGGCTACATTCACACACAGCGTTTTTGCTGCGTTTTTTTGAGGATACGTTTTTCATCTGCAAAATCAGATCAGCTTTTTAACAAACTGCATCACCTGAAAGGTTTTTGAGCTCATAAATAATGCTTTCAATAGCAAAAGCAGATTAGAAAACCACCACAAACTGACCGCTCATTCTTTGTGAGGATCCTCACAAAACGCTGTGTCTGAATGTCCTATCTTGAAACCCATTGCCTTTGCTGGGATGCCCGGAGTCACTGCATTTCACTGTAAAAAAACCAGATCCGCAAAAATGCTGTGACTGTATGTAGCCTGTGGATCTAGGCTTTGTCTGAGCTAAGTCTGTGCTGCACTTGAGCACCAGTGAAGCCCCTCCTCTACAGGCAAGGGTAAAAAGTAACCACACTCAGAGAGAAGGAAGGCCGCACTCATCCCAGAATTGCTGGAGTGAACAGGAGAACAAGATTAAGGGAAATACTTCTTAAAGCACAATTAAACTTTCAATAAACTGCATAAATCAATAGTCGAGTATACTGTATGTTCTCTCTCTATGCTTGATATTGTTTTTTTCTTTGAGCTCATGTACGTGTGTCGCCCAGGGTTATGGAGTATTCGGTTCCGGGCGGTTTGCAATTGGGGAATGTCACTTTGGTGGCCGTTGCCCGGTTCCGTGCTCTGGGTGCTTTTTGAAAAGGGGGATATATTTACATGGGATTTAGGTTAATGTTTATACGTGACGTCACTTGCGGTGTTGTTGCTACATATGTGGAGCCGCCGCTGCAGAATATCACTACTGGGGCTGGTGTTAATTTCAGTCTGGATGGTAGACCCTCCGCAAGCAGGGCCGGGCCCCAGAGGATGGGTGATATAACAGCCGGAGGAAGAATGTAGTCCACAGAGATTTAGTGCAACTGGTCTTTACTCACTGCTGGTTGGTAGTAGCTGGATACCCGAGGCCGGCTGTTTCACCTCCAGGTCCCCTACATCCCAGTGCCAGTTCAGTACTATGGTACCTTCTTCCCCTGCACCTGTTCTTTGGTTAATGGGTCCCCGTGGCATAGAGCAACTTGGGGTCCCCGTCCGGTGGTTTGTCAACTTCTGTCCGCCTGACGGTAGCGTGAACCCTGTGAGGTTGGAGTCTCTGGTCCTGTCCCCGGTTCTCCCTTTGCTACTGAGTCTTCGGATTTTTAGGGGTCAGTGAGGTCCTTGATAGTCCCCTCGCTGTGCAGGTGTTAACAGGTCAGCGTGGAGCTCTTTCCTGTCCTAGGGTCCTGTACCCCGTCGGCGCGTAGTTCCGGTCCGACCCTAGCTTTGCACCATTGGTATGGGAGATTGTTTGGGTAAAAACTGGGATTACCTGGGTTTTTGATGTTACCAGCGCTGGTATTCCGGGGCCTAGGGGGGTAGGCCCTGCATCCTTGCGGGGATGCAGAACCTTGTAGCACCCTGATGGCTTCAGGGGCGCTACATACTTTTGGGAGGATAGCTTCTATACAATATACATACAATATACAGGGAAAATACAGCAACAGGATTGATGAGGACTTCTATGAGGACTTGTATAGGTATAGAAGCCAAAACATCAAGTTTTTTGCTCTGTTATCAGTTTCTTTGTTCCTGGAGTATGATACACAACAAGCTTGCTCCCTCCCTCCTCCCCTCTTCATAGACTGAAGCAATCTGATGTGAAACATTTAGGCTATGTGCGCACAGTGCGTTTTTGCACGTTTTTCGGGTGCGTTTTTGGCCTCAAAACTGCATGACTTTGCTTCCCCAGCAAAGTCTATGAGTTTTCATTTTTGCTGTCCGCACACAAAAGTTTTTTTAAGCTGCGTTTTTGAGCTTGAAAAAAAAAAATGGACATGTCAATTCTTTCCTGCGTTTTTCTGCGTTTTCTGCCCATGCAATGCATTGGAAAAACGCAGCAAAACGCAGAGATCAAAAACGCAGCCAAAAACGCACCAAATCGCAGTAAAAACGCATGCGTTTTTTCGACGCAGGTGCGTTTTTGTGCGCTTTTAGCGGCCAGAAACGCAGCGTCAAAAAAACGCAGCGTGTGCACATAGCCTTAGTGAGCTGTACCTAAGAAAAGCCTGAGATTGCAAATTCAAGGTAAAGCTATCTAATGACATATTTACAATTTTTATAACTTTATATTTGTCATCTGTACTATTAATTTATGCAAAGTTTTGTTTTATTTCTATAAAAATGTATTACAATAAATGTTTCACTTAAATATAAGCAATATATGTGGGAGTCGGAATCGGAGTCGGTGGAAGGGAAATTGAGGAGTCGGAGTCGCAGGTTTGGCTTACCGACTCCACAGCCCTGATTAATGGCCCATACTTCAGATAATCATCAATATCCGGTTGGGGGAGTGTGACCCCAGCCGCACTGCCCATCAGCTGCTCTCGGTGCTGATGGCGGCCATATGTGATCTGTTTTGGAGCAGATAGCGCAACTCCATCAATTTTATAATGTCTGCCGCTGGGTACTGCAGATCAACTCCCATTCATTCATATAACTGTGAATGTGCAGTACCCGGCCGCGGCCATTATACTGTTAATAGACTGATCACATCCTGTTGTTGCCATGCACAGCTCACCGGCGGGAGTGCCAGCTGTCGCACCCCACCAATCTGATATTGATGACCTACCCTGAGGACAGACCACCACAGTACTGACCTACCCCACTATGACTGATACAGATGTTTTAACCTGTTCGAAAGACGAGGGCATGTGCCGAATGTGTTATACAGAGATTCCTCCAAATGTTGCTGTATAATCACTATCAATCTATAACAGTGATGTATAACCCCCATCATCTTAACCCTTGCGGTGCAGAGCACCATTGGTTTGCCATGGAAACAATAGGCTTACTAAAGACGCCCATCACCGCCATCCTTGTACTCCTGTGAAGCTTGTTCACAGGTTTGGGTTCTTAGGAGCTTGTCATATCTATCAATTATTACAATATATCACAGGTCTTCTCAAGGAAAAAAGAAAATTAAGTAAACCCCCCCCCCCAAAAAAAAATAAAATAAATTTAATTATTAAAATTTAAATAAATAAAAAATATATAAATAGCAAAAAGTGAGAAAATATAGTATTGGTATATAGTATTGGTATAAACCTTTCATAAATATACATAACTTATTGACTTTAAATTACGACTAACCTAAAATGCAATGTGTAACGAAAACGCCAATCTCACAATCACCAGGACACTACAGTTCAGTTATTACCATGTAAAGTACATGAAGTAAGGTGATTCCCTGCAGGGTATATAATAAAAAGTATCTGTTTTTTATTTCCGTATGTTTGAGTAATAAATTCCATTTGAGGACAAGAGTTTTTAAAATCATTACTACGGGGAGCGCGGCCACTACAGAATTGGTTTACTTCATTCTTAACATGTAAAGTACATGTCAGATTTGGTCAGGACTGGCAAAGCTGACTGTGGGGACAGGGTCACAACATGAATACTGTACGTGACCATAAAATGTATAATTTCTCTAAACCTTTTCATACGTTTTACAAATTCTCAACCATATGCTGCGGAGAAAATCCACTGTGGAAATTGACCTTCACCGTGGAATTAAAATCCATAGGCATATTACTTTACGCTACCGATTTCAATGCTGATTTCACAATTTTCGATCGTAAAGCTAAATGTGCAGCAAATCTTCAACGTTTCAGCAGCCGAATCATTTTAAGCAAGCCGGCATTTATGTTGATGGATTGTTGCTTGCTCCGTCCAATAAACGAAACCATTAAAGGGAATCTGCCACCAAATTTTTGCCACCTAATCTGAGAGCAGCATAACATAGGGGCAGTGATCCTGATTCCAGCGATGTGTCACTTACTGGGCTTCTTAGTGTGGTTTTGATAATCTGCTACTGGTTAATCAGTGATTTTGTCATTAGAGGACTACTTGGCGTGCTGCAGATAGTCCAGCATATTCATGAGCTCTATATCAGGCCCCCTTCACACGTCTGTGTTTCTGGTATGTATGATGTCCGTTTTCACACGCATTGGAGACACTGACACATCTGTAGACCCATTAAAATCAATGTGTCTGCGCACATCTTCGAGTTTTCACAAAGACCATGTTCCCGCGTGGAGCGTACGCATGTCTGTGTGCTCCACACAGAGACATGTCCGTTTTTCTTCGGCAGCACGTGTGTCACAGACACAGCCCGCACACTGATTGATCCCTGTGACAGCAGTGTGACTTGTACAAGAGAAAACACGTCTTTGAAATTATTTTCTATACTTGCCTGTCTCCAGTGCTGCTGTCTTCGGTGCTGCTGTCGTTTGCTTCTGGGCCTGCTCATTATTCTCATGAATATTCACTGCACTGCAGACCTGGAAGCAGCAGAAGTGCCGGAGACAGCAGTGCCAGGGACAGGTGAGTATAGAAGTTCATGCTGTCTGTGTGCTATGCGGTTGTCACATGTATAGCACACTGACAGCACACACTGAACATACACATACGGACGTGTGACAGAGGTCTATCTGCTAGATCTGAAACAGAGAAACGTTGATTTTATCAAAATGACCGCAAACAGCTCAGTAAGTGACACATCGCTGGAATCAGGGTCCCTTTCTCTACATTATGCTGCTCTCAAATGAGGGAGCAAAAACCTGGTGACACATTCCCTTTAAGCCTTTCAGTCACTTCAGATTCAGTCACTTAAAGGGGTTTTCTAGTTCCGAAAACCCCCATTTCATTGGCTGCAGTTTTTTTTTCAAAAATAATTTGAGCTTTATTCACCCTCCCTTGGTCTAGCGCTGAGTCTCCATCGCTACTGCCGGTGTCACCTCTGCAGCCAATCAGTGGCTCTACCGCTAGTAGATGGCAGCAAAAGCTGCGCTCACTGATTGGCTGCAGACGTGATGTCAGCCCTAACAGACAGGATAAAGCAGCTGAAATGCTGGACCCGGGTAGGGTGAGTAAAGCACAGTTTGTTTTGGTAAAACAAACTGCAGCAGGGAAAAAGGAAGTTTTCCTTTTAAATAAGATAAATAGATAAATAAATAGATAAATAAGTTTTCCCTTTAAATAAGAGACTTCACGGGAAGCGGCACAACGTGACCTTTTGATATATAGCATGGCTTCCTATAGGATTGCTAGTGGCCATACTGGTTATTGCTTTACTTCCCCCACAAAACAAAATATCTATAATATGTACGGTATTCTGTTTTTGTAGAGATTAGTAGAAAAATCTGTTTTCTATACATTGGACCTCGCCTGATGAATGTCTATAAATCCACATCACCGCTGATTTAGTCGGCTCCTTTACCAATTCCCTATGTTCTAGTTCCAAAATATACAGTATATGCAAAGTCAGCGACATTCATTCCTTCAAGCCCTGAATGAACCATTATAAGGCGATTTCACCTATACTTATCACAGAAGAGGCTTTTTTCTGGAATCCTTCAGTCTTGGATCCAGCTGGACTGGAGAGAGCACGGATCCAGCTGGACTGGAGAGAGCACGGATCCAGCTGGACTGGAGAGAGCACGGATCCAGCTGGACTGGAGAGAGCACGGATCCAGCTGGACTGGAGAGAGCACGGATCCAGCTGGACTGGAGAGAGCACGGATCCAGTTACATCATTTTCTAAATGACGCAATGAATCTTCATTAGCTGTAAAGCGACGGCGGGGTTAATGAAGAAAGCCTTTTGATCACCGGTGCTGTTGTGTTGGCGGTGTTCAGCCATGTGTACTCTATGAGCACATTACATTGGGACCTGCTGACTCGGTGCCAGTCCTCCCCGGGTTTATCTGGCTTATTTGGGGCACTTTGGCTGCTCTTTGCAGCTTCTTCCAGATGGTGGATTTTTCTTCCCTCCAGTCCACCGAGCATTAGTGACCAAGAATGAAAGGTTGCAGACAAGTACGGATCTGGCTGCTGTTCACAAAGGGATTAATGTTCCACTTTGAAGTAGTAAAAAGAGTAATAATCTGTTGGAAATGAATAATTTGTGTGGGTTTTGCAAGGAAAGATAATAATGGCCTAATGTACTGTGCATAGGCGATAAAAGGATTATAGCACAGGCAGAATATCCAGGGAAAAAGAAGACTGTAGCATAAAAGGGTTGTTCTTATTATATATAGGACTTGGGAACTTATAGGGATAACTTTTCATCTACTGGGACCCCCACTGATCCCGAGCACTGTAGATGGATCATATGCGTTTGTGCTCCATTAATTCCTAATGGGACCCCCAGAGATTGTGTAGCACTCAGCTGGTTCTCAGACCTCCCATAATGGATGGAGCATCGGTGTGCAGGATCCGCCTCCACTCTCAAGCCCCTGCTCTTGGAATGATGGGACCCCCAGTGATTGGGGAGTTGTATCCTATCCCACGGATAGGGGATACATACACATGAGATAGGAGATGGCAGTAGTTACTGATGGGATTCTATGATGATTGGAGGAGCTATAGACAGGGTAGAGCTAGAGGCAGAGGAAGGAGCTATAGACACGGTAGAGCGAGTGTCAGAGGAAAGAGCTATAGACAGGGCAGAGCTAGTGGCAGAGGGAAGAGCTATAGACAGGGTAGAGCTAGTGGCAGAGGAAGGAGCTATAGACAAGGTAGTGGCAGAGGAAGGCGCTATAGACGGGGTAGTGGCAGAGGAAGGCGCCATAGACAAGGTAGAGGTAAAGGAAGGTGCTATAGACTGGGTAGAGGCAGAGGAAGACGCTATAGACTGGGTAGAGGCAGAGGAAGACGCTATAGACTGGGTAGAGGCAGAGGAAGGCGCTATAGACTGGGTAGAGGCAGAGGAAGGCGCTATAGACTGGGTAGAGGCAGAGAAAGGCGCTATAGACTGGTTAGAGGCAGAGGGAGGAGCTATAGACTGGGTAGGGGCAGAGGGAAGAGCTATAGACGGGGTAAGGGCAGAGGGAGGAGCTATAGACGGGGTAGGGGCAGATTGAGGAGCTATAGATGGGGTAGGGGCAGAGGGAGGAGCTATAGACGGGGTAGGGGCAGAGGGAGGAGCTATAGACGGGGTAGTGGCAGAGGAAGGCGCTATAGACGGGGTAGAGGCAGAGGACGGTGCTATAGACTGGGTAGAGGCAGAGGAAGGCGCTATAGACTGGGTAGAGGCAGAGGAAGGTGCTATAGACGGGGTAGAGGCAGAGGAAGGCGCTAAAGACGGGGTAGAGGCTGAGGAAGGCGCTATAGACTGGGTAGAGGCAGAGGAAAGCGCTATAGACTGGGTAGAGGCAGAGCAAGGCGCTATAGACGGGGTAGAGGCAGAGGAAGGCGCTATAGACGGGGTTGAGGCAGAGGAAGGCGCTATAGACGGGGTAGAGGCAGAGGAAGGCGCTATAGACGGGGTAGAGGCAGAGCAAGGCGCTATAGATGGGGTAGAGGCAGAGCAAGGCGCTATAGACGGGGTAGAGGCAGAGCAAGGCGCTATAGACTGGGTAGAGGCAGAGGAAGGCGCTATAGACTGGGTAGAGGCAGAGGAAGGCGCTATCGACTTGGTAGAGGCAGAGGAAGGCGCTATAGACGGGGTAGAGGCAGAGGAAGGCGCTATAGACTGGGTAGAGGCAGAGGAAGGCGCTATAGACGGGGTAGAGGCAGAAGAAGGCGCTATAGACGGGGTAGAGGCAGAGGAAGGCGCTATAGACTGGGTAGAGGCAGAGGAAGGCGCTATAGACGGGGTAGTGGCAGAGGAAGGCGCTATAGACGGGGTAGTGGCAGAGGGAGGCGCTATAGACTGGGTAGGGGCAGAGGGAGGCGCTATAGACGGGGTAGGGGCAGAGGGAGGCGCTATAGACGGGGTAGGGGCAGAGGAAGGCGCTATAGACGGGGTAGTGGCAGAGGACGGCGCTATAGACGGGGTAGTGGCAGAGGACGGCGCTATAGACGGGGTAATGGCAGAGGAAGGCGCTATAGACGGGGTAGTGGCAGAGGAAGGCGCTATAGACGGGGTAGTGGCAGAGGGAGGCGCTATAGACGGGGTAGGGGCAGAGGGAGGCGCTATAGACGGGGTAGGGGCAGAGGAAGACGCTATAGACGGGGTAGAGGCAGAGGAAGGCGCTATAGACGGGGTAGAGGCAGAGGAAGGCGCTATAGACGGGGTAGAGGCAGAGCAAGGCGCTATAGATGGGGTAGAGGCAGAGGGAGGAGCTATAGACGGGGTAGGGGCAGAGGGAGGAGCTATAGACGGGGTAGGGGCAGAGGGAGGAGCTATAGACGGGGTAGTGGCAGAGGAAGGCGCTATAGACGGGGTAGTGGCAGAGGACGGCGCTATAGACGGGGTAGTGGCAGAGGAAGGCGCTATAGACGGGGTAGTGGCAGAGGAAGGCGCTATAGACGGGGTAGTGGCAGAGGGAGGCGCTATAGACTGGGTAGGGGCAGAGGGAGGCGCTATAGACTGGGTAGGGGCAGAGGGAGGCGCTATAGACGGGGTAGGGGCAGAGGAAGACGCTATAGACGGGGTAGAGGCAGAGGAAGGCGCTATAGACGGGGTAGAGGCAGAGGAAGGCGCTATAGACGGGGTAGAGGCAGAGCAAGGCGCTATAGATGGGGTAGAGGCAGAGGGAGGAGCTATAGACGGGGTAGGGGCAGAGGGAGGAGCTATAGACGGGGTAGGGGCAGAGGGAGGAGCTATAGACGGGGTAGGGGCAGAGGGAGGAGCTATAGACGGGGTAGGGGCAGAGGGAGGAGCTATAGACGGGGACGGGGCAGAGGGAGGGGCTATAGACGGGGCAGAGGGAGGGGCTATAGACGGGGTAGGGGCAGAGGGAGGAGCTATAGACGGGGTAGGGGCAGAGGGAGGAGCTATAGACGGGGTAGGGGCAGAGGGAGGAGCTATAGACGGGGTAGGGGCAGAGGGAGGAGCTATAGACGGGGTAGGGACAGAGGAAGGCGCTATATACGGGGTAGGGGCAGAGGGAGGAGCTATAGACGGGGTAGTGGCAGAGGGAGGAGCTATAGACGGGGTAGGGGCAGAGGGAGGCGCTATAGACGGGGCAGAGGGAGGCGCTATAGACGGGGCAGAGGGAGGAGCTATAGACGGTGCAGAGGGAGGCGCTATCTTCACCAATCCTACAATGTGATCCGTGGTCCTCTGCGATGTCTCAGGGGAACCCGCAGCATTATCTTATGAGGGATATTTGCTTTATAACCTCTAGATGAGTGGGACTTTAGCGTGTGCCATGTAAGGATGATACATGCTGACACCTTCCTCTAGAACTACTGCACACCTGGAGATTTGGATTCTTTTTGTACCTAAATTCTTGTATTTTGGGCTAAAAATGATCACTATTTTTGTATTCTGTAACCCTTGTTGCACTTTCTACTGCTGGCTACAAAGTGAGTTAACTGAGATTTCGTTAGTGAGCTCATTCTTATGTTTCAATAGGAGAGTTTCTAAGTATCTGTTCTTTCAGTTCATCATCTGATTTATGACCACAGAACACATGAAAGTTAAATGTGCAGGGACACAAAGAGCCTATAAAAGCCATAAGGTGCCACATTTGTAATGAATCTGAATTGCAAAAAGGATTTTTAGCTTCAAATACATAAAGCAAAAATATAATAAATTGTCCCGAAAGCTGGACATCCCCTTTAAGATGCATTCCCTACCAGTACAACCTGCAGCTCGTGCAGCGACAGGTGGGGACAGGTATATAGCTGGTGTCTGTGTAGTTAGAACGATTTTCTCTCTGATGTCATGCATTCAAAAAAGAAATAACCCGTCCTTGTTTCTGAAGGTTTCATGTGTCTGTGAATTCATTTTTGGAGAATCAGAAGCCTGAAGTGGTGGAGCTGCACATCACCATGACCCCGGCCATGCTGGCCATCCAAGCATCCGTCCTGGACATAATGAACGCGTGTCTGAAGGAGCTGAAACGCTGCAATCCTGCACTGGAGGTGGAAGATCTGTCCCTGGAGAATGCCATCGGCAGGGCCTTTGATAAGGTATATGATAATTCCTGCACTAATATAATGACCAGAATATATTTATAGCCCGTGACTTCATTGGGAGTCCATGAGGGAATTGGGTCTATATGGTCAGATGATATATGATAAGGCCAGGAACATGCTTTATTGCTAACCGGGTCATCAGTAGATAGACCATTTTAGGGGAAATGATTTTTCATCTAATAAAAGAGATTTAAAAGTATATGGTCAGTAGATTCCATTTGTAGGTAAGCGTCTGATACACACATAGGTAACTTATGGCACGTGGTACCTTAAGCAGCTTGGGCAATGCCTAGATGCTGTACAAGTCTCAGTATAGGTCTTAAAAGGAATCTGTCAGGAGGTTTTTGCTATGTTATCTGAGGACCACATACTTTAGAGGCCTAGACACTGATTTGAGGGATGTGTTGCTTAGGTGCCGCTCACATCAGTGGTATTTTGCCAGAAAGCACGATCCGGCACGAATGTGTTTCAGTTCTATTCATTTACAATGAAAGCGCGGCAAGATGCAGTCACATGTGGTTGTTTGCGTCATACACAACCGCTTGTGACCACATCTTGCCGCGTTTCCATTGTAAATGAATGGAACTGAAACGCATTTGTGCCGGATCCGGCTTTCCGGCAACATACCGCTGATGTGAGCGGCGCCTTATTTGGCTGTGTGCTGTTGTTTCCACACGATAAAGCAATTTATCACCAGGCTATAATTACTGCCCTTAATAAAGTACTTGTGAGCCTTTGTCTGACCACACTCCCTCCTCTGGTAAGCAGCTCACTGTCAATAGACAATGTACACAGAGAGCTGTGGTGTAGGTAGGGTTAGCTTTCTGAGCTCTGCTGCATCTGAGAACTCTGATTGTATCACTACTCTTACAGTCAGTAAACTAAGTGATACATCGCTGGAACCGGGGTCTCTTTTCCTACATTATGCTTCTTTCAGATGAGGCAGCAAAAACCTGGTGACAGATTCCCTATAAGTAGTCAGGTCATTGTGTACATTTTCAGATTTGCTCCGAAAAATGCAACGAGTTGCTTTTGTTGACACTTGTTAGATCAGTTATTACTAAATTTGGTGCGAATCAATTCATACAACCAAGTGCATCTGCCATGTCAGTAATCTGAGGCTGATGGAACCGAGCTGTGAGAACCGCCTCTTCTTTGATTAGCTGGCATGGAATGACGTCATCATTGTGGTGTCATCATTGTGGCGTGGCGTCATCATTGTGGCATGGCGTCATCATTGTGGTGTGACGTCATCATTGTGGTGTGACGTCATCATTGTGGCGTGACGTCATCATTGTGGCGTGACGTCATCATTGTGGTGTGGCGTCATCATTGTGGTGTGGCGTCATCATTGTGGCATGGCGTCATCATTGTGGCGTGATGTCATCATTGTGGCGTGGCGTCATCATTGTGGCGGGACGTCATCATTGTGGCGTGACGCACATCTAAAGTCGCACCAGGCTGGTTAACCAGAAGAAGAGTCCCTGCGGGTAAGAGGAGGTTCTCGGGGCTCCCATCCAGTGGCCACAGAACATTGATGTGGTCAATGGACCGGGTCCTGTCAAATATTTCACACCACCACTAGTTATTGCACTTGAAAGCCATCTGACCGAAATCCCTTTTGACATTCGTGAGGTTTATTTGGAGTGACAATACGTGTGAATAGTGATTGATAATTTTTGCTCGAGCAGTCAGCTGTGTAATGACAATGGCCATCGTGTCCTTAGATGTGATAACCCTTCAGATACGTCATCTCTCGTGGGGAGAAAAGAAGCCCCTATACACAATGGATAAGTGTTTTCAGCCTACATTGCTATAATGTGTATGAGCTGACAACCCTAGCTCCAGTCTCGCGCTTCCTAATGAGTTTTTCACATTTTACTCCGGCGCACTCTTCTTCATGACCGGTGTACAAAACACCAGTCTCGATGAATCGGGGCCAAAAGTTGTGTAATAGAAGGACTAAACAGTATAAATCATTAATGTGTGTGGTTTTATTCTCTCCTAGACTATACGTCATTACTTGGATCCCCTGTGGCATCAGCTTGGAGCCAAAACTAAATCTTTGGTTCAGGATTTAAAGATCCTCCGCATGTTGCTCCAGTACCTGTCCCAGTACGACTGCGTGACTTTTCTCAACCTGTTAGAGTCAATGCGAGCCAGTGAGAAAGCTTTTGGACAAAATTCAGGTGAATTCTTATATTAAACAGTTACAGTCATATGAAACAGTTTGGGCACCCCTATTAATGTTAACCTTTTTTCTTTATAACAAATTGGGTTTTTGCAACAGCTATTTCAGTTTCATATATCTAATAACTGATGGACTGAGTAATATTTCTGGAGTGAAATGAGGTTTATTGTACTAACAGAAAATGTGCAATCCGCATTTAAACAAAATTTGACCGGTGCAAAAGTATGGGCACCCTTATCAATTTCTTGATTTGAACACTCCTAACTACTTTTTACTGACTTACTAAAGCACTAAATTGGTTTTGTAACCTCATTGAGCTTTGAACTTCATAGGCAGGTGTATCCAATCATGAGAAAAGGTATTTAAGGTGTCCACTTGCAAGTTGTTCTACTATTTGAATCTCCTATGAAGAGTGGCATCATGGGCTCCTCAAAACAACTCTCAAATGATCTGAAAACAAAGATTATTCAACATAGTTGTTCAGGGGAAGGATACAAAACGTTGTCTCAGAGATTTAAACTGTCAGTTTTCACTGTGAGGAACATAGTAAGGAAATGGAAGAACACAGGTACAGTTCTTGTTAAGCCCAGAAGTGGCAGCCAAGAAAAATATCAGAAAGGCAGAGAAGAAGAATGGTGAGAACAGTCAAGGACAATCCACAGACCACCTCCAAAGACCTGCAGCATCATCTTGCTACAAATGGTGTCAATGTTTCACAAGGAGAAGCTGTATGGGAGAATGATGCAAAAGAAGCCGTTTCTGCAAGCACGCCACAAACTGAGTTGCCTGAGGCATACAAAAGCACATTTGGACAAGCCAATTACATTTTGGAAGAAGGTCCTGTGGACTGATGAAACAAAGATTGAGTTGTTTGGTCATACAAAAAGGCGTTATGCATGGAGGCAAAAAAACACGGCATTCCAAGAAAAGCACTTGCTACCCACAGTAAAATTTGGTGGAGGTTCCATCATGCTTTGGGGCTGTGTGGCCAATGCCGGCACCGGGAATCTTGTTAAAGTTGAGGGTCGCATGGATTCAACTCCGTATCAGCAGATTCTTGACAATAATGTGCAAGAATCAGTGACGAAGTTGAAGTTACGCAGGGGATGGATATTTCAGCAAGACAATTATCCAAAACACCGCTCCAAATCTACTCAGGTATTCATGCAGAGGAACAATTACAATGTTCTGGAATGGCCATCCCAGTCCCCAGACCTGAATATCATTGAAAATCTGTGGGATGATTTGAAGCGTCCTGTGCATGCTCGGCGACCATCAAACTTAACTGAACTGGAATTGTTTTGTAAACAGGAATGGTCAAATATACCTTCATCCAGGACCAGGAACTTATTAAAAGCTACAGGAAGCGACTAGAGGCTGTGATTTTTGCAAAAGGAGGATCTACAAAATATTAATGTCACTTTTATGTTGAGGTGCCCATACTTTTGGACAGGTCAAATTTTGTTTAAATGCGGATTACACATTTTCTGTTAGTACAATAAACCTCATTTCAATCCAGAAATATTACTCAGTCCATCAGTTATTAGATATATGAAACTGAAATAGCTGTTGCAAAAACCCAAATTGTTATAAAGAAAAAAGGTTAACATTAATAGGGGTGCCCAGACTTTTTCATATGACTGTAGTTTGTATTATTGTTTCAGGAAATCAAATGTGTAGTATTATTTTTGCATCAATTTATCATGATTTCCAAGATCTCTGCTCACTGTCCTTGTACAGGATTATTTGCTTTTTGCTTCTGGGGGGTATCAGTGCCGTCACAGTTATTTGATGGTCATATAGGCAAATAATACTGAATTGCATATGATAGCTGCAACACATCAGGAACTTTAAAGAGGTGGTCCACTACACAGCATAGTGGCCACATCGATATAAAGTTTTTCTGAAATACCTTGTGTAGTCTATTGTGCCTCTGAGTGGCGCTATTGTGGACCACTCATCCCCATCACATGACCCCCGAGCTCCATGACCTGAGATCCAGTGATGTCACATCAACTTCCAGTTGACCCGACATCACCGAAGCGGCCCCAGTCTCCCTGAGTGGCTGGGCTCTGGGCGGCGTTTCACCGCTTGTTACAGCGCAGCATCTCTCTGCTCCCTCCTTCGCTGCAGAGCACCACCGGCAGGAGTGATGCTGGGCTGTGATGAGCGGTGAAATTCCGTCCACAGCCCAGTCATTCAAAAAGACTGGACAATAGGATAAAGAGTTGCACACCAGTCACAATGTATAGGGGAATAATGAAAAGCATAACTGCTATATGAATACTAGACTGAAAAATACAATGGACTATCTGAAATAAGTGAAAAACATGAAAATGGTATCTGCATAACTGCTATGAAAAATAGAAATGAGAGATATTTAGCCATTGTATTGATCAATGCAAAGGAGCCCCAAAACCAAACGCCAAGGTAATCTCTATTTTTGGGGTCCCTAACCTATGTGTAACCTCACCTGCAGTTAAAAAACTTGCTCTGTATGGGAAGCAAGGGACCAAGCTATATATGTGTGAAATAAGAGACATGGCTATGGGTGGGGCAGGGTTCTCAGACAAAAAGTGCATACTAACTAAAGAATGTATGTCTGGAACACCAATGGTGTGAACAGGGTGCAAGACTCAAAAATATACAACTAAACAATTCAAAAAGACTGGAGCCGGCCGCGGTGATGTCAGGTCCATTGAAATTTGATGGGACATCACCGGATTTCAGAGGTCACGGAGCCCGAGGGTCACGTGATGGGGATGAGTGGACCGCAATAGCGCCGCTCAGAGGCAGAATGTAGTACACAAGGTATTTGAGAAAAGCCTTCTTTCTGAGCTTTACATCGATGTGGCCACTAATGCTGAGTAGTGGACCATCTCTTTAATGTAGCTGCAGACACAAATTAAGAAAATATGTCATCATAATCTGCTACAGTTGGGCAATGTAGGGACGCCGCGTCCAACAGACAACTTATTTATTTTCGGGAAGAATAACAGAGGAGCAGCATGACCCCATGGTAGATGAAAAGAGGAATTATTTCATTACCAGAATAGACCTGCCATTAAAGACAGCCGCTCCTCTTTAACCCCTTCAGCCCCCGGGCACTTTCCGTTTTTGCGTTTTTTTGTTTTATGCTCCCCTTCTTCCGAGAGCCGTAACTTTTTTATTTTTCCGTCAATCTTGCCATATGAGGGCTTGTTTTTGCGGGACGAGTTGTACTTTTTTTTTTTTTAAATCAGATCTTTTTTTATTAAATCATTAGGGATCAATACAGAGAGTATTTCACTTTTCATAAAACTGATAGCAATAAACAGATAAACACATGTGATTTATAAATCAGGTTCTTTCTCTGCATATATGTAAATATAATAGAGTTCTCAAATCATAATTATATTATATAGCTTGAGCCTACAAACCTCATGGCTCTACAAATAAACAAAACTTAAATTATGCAATAATGCCTCAGACTAACAGGAACACCTCCTCCATCAGCCGTGTCGCTCCACATCATATTGCTATACTCTCCCGCCCCTCCCTCTCCGTGCAGTCATCTATGAAACCGTTCCAGTCCTCTCTCACCTCTTCATTCAAAGTCCACTTCGTCACAGAAAAAACTAGTTTTAATTCCCTTCCTCACACATGCCATCACTGCAGGCACAACAGTAACCGGTCCAGCATTGCATCCCGAACCAGTGCACTAGAGGGTAGGCCCGGCAACTCCATCCATGGCCGCCAAATGCTGTAAAACTTTTTCAATGTTTTTCTTTTTAAATAAACTCCCCTTTCCAATCTTATGACGTTATTTATTTTGTTTTTGAGCTCTGGTAATGTTGGTGGTAGAGGGTCTAACCAGTGATATGCAAGTAGCTTTCTTGCTTGGTACAAGATACGTGCTATTCCCAGGGCTGTTGGAGAATCCGGATCCACTTCTCCTTCCCACAGACTCAACAGGCACAGGCGGGGCGACGGTTGTATTGTGATATGATATATTTGATCTATAAGTCCCAGGGTTTGGTTCCAGAAATCACCAATGTGTCCACACTCCCACATAACATGCATCAAATTGGCATCATCCTGTCCACACCTAACACACTGTGTGTTTGGTCTGAGTCCCATCTTAAATAGTAGACTGGGAGTTTTATATACCCTGTGGATGAGATATATTTGAGACAGCTTTTGGCACTCCGATACCGCCAGTTTAGGAACTTGTTCCAATATATCAGACCACTGGCCTTCCGTCAGGGGACTGACGTCTCGTTCCCATTTGCTTTTAACAATCAATGGATGTGTTTCCAGATGGGTAGGTAGTAATTTTTTATATAATTCCGAAATAAGACCCTTAGAGGACTCAGATGTAAGCAGCCTATGTAATGTTTGATTATGTGTCACTGTTACCGGGTTTGTCCTCCCCTGTCTTTCCAGTGCGCGTGTCAGCTGCAAATACTGATAAAAGAAGACATGCGGAAGGTGAAACTCCGTTCTCAGTTGTTCAAAGCTTTTAAGAGTATTATTTTGTAGTACTTGTGACACTAAATGGATCCCTTTATCCTCCCATCCTCTGAACCCTACTAATTTTTTAATTTCTGGCAAGTCGGGGTTCTGCCACAGTGGCCAGAGCTCTGTAGGTCCGCTTATCCCCAAAAGAGACTTACCCCTGTCCCACACCCGGAATATCATAGCCAGTGTGGGATATCGTGCCCCATTTATCTGTCTTTGTTCCACATCCAACCGGCAACCTGGGTACTTCCATACTGATCCCTCTCTCACTATATCACCACTGGTATCATACCCGCCTTCTTTGCCCCAACCCCTCAGATGTTGCATCTGGGAGGCTATATAGTATATATATGGGTTTGGTACCGCCAGTCCTCCCTCCTCCTTTCCCCGCTGTAGCACTTCCAGTCGAATCCTAGCTTGCTTTTTCTTCCAAATAAGTTCCCGGAATATTGTATTAATTTTTACAAAAAATTCCCTACATATCCACACTAGAGAATTATGTATAAGGTATAGTAATTGTGGCATCATTACCATTTTAATTAAATTGGATCTGCCGATATTTGATAGCGGCAAACAGCACCAGGTATGCACTTTTGCTCTGAATCGCTGTAACAGGGGTTCCAGATTTAGGGCCTGGAAATCCTTCGGGATTGGGCTGACAATTACTCCCAGATATTTAAACTCCCGGACCACAGGAACTGGAATCTGTAAGTCCGAAAAGTCCCCCGGAAGGGGGTCCAACGGCATTAAAGCCGACTTGGACCAGTTGATTCGTAGACCAGACCTCTGTCCAAATTCCCGAATGATATTCATTGCCGGCAAAATCGAGGAACGTACCCTGTCTAAATATAAGAGTAGATCGTCTGCGTATAATGATATCTTTTGTTCCACTGCTCCACACCGAAATCCCTCTACCTCCCTGGATTTCCGTATTGCCACTGCCAACGGCTCCACTGCAGTCGCGAATAGCAAGGGTGAAAGCGGACACCCCTGTCTAGTACCTCTTCCAAGAGGAAAAGACTCGGAGACCCTGCCATTAACCCTAACCTTTGCCACCGGTGAGTCATATAGCAGTTTTACCCAATTTATGAATCTATGTCCAAAGCCCATTTTCCGAAGTACAGCCCACATATATTCCCATTCAAGGCTATCGAACGCCTTAGCGGCGTCTAAAGACAAAATTGCCCTTTCCCCCGGTACCTCAGAACTATGTTGAATTCCCAAATATAATTTCCTGAGATTCATAGATGTGGCTCTGCATGGAATGAATCCTGTCTGATCACTCTGCACTATAGATGAGATGACTCGGGACATCCTATTGGCGAGCACCTTGGCCAGCAATTTAATGTCTGTTTGTAGGAGAGAAATTGGACGATACGAATCCGAGATCTCTGGATCTTTTCCGGGTTTTAATATTAAGACTATTAAGGCTTCCCTCATAGAGGGCGGGAGGACCCTCTGCCTTTCAGATTCTTCAAATACCTTAAGTAGTTTGGGTAGCAGTAAGGGTGCATACGTTTTATAAAACTCTCCAGGCAGGCCATCCGTTCCCGGAGCTTTTTCATTTTGTGTCTGGCCAAGCGCTTCCTCCAGCTCTTCCAATGAGATGTCCCGGTCCAGCAATTCCCTGTTTACATCACTCAGTGTAGGAAGAGAGAGAGCATCCAAATACTGCTCAATCTCAGTCTCCGTGAGGTCACAGTCTGATGTGTATAGCCGCATATAATACCTCTTTATTTCTCTTATTATATCCTCGCTTGCTGTTACAAAGTCACCTGATTCCGTCTTTAACTTATTTATATAAGAACCATACTATGAAGAAAAAGACATGGATCGCACATCCCAAAAATACAATGATCTAAAGCCGCTAGGCAAAAAATTAAATAGAACATGAGGTTCTTTTGTTACCATTCTGATCAGATTGTATTAAGCCCACTGCCACGTCACGGCAAACCTCTTGAGTGGGTCCCTAACCTGACCTTTTTGTGTGGCACCGTGCACTGACCACCGCCGCAGCGACAAAACGCCAGCAAGGCGGGCGACCTGGTGCCTCACAGCACCCATGCTGCAAGGCAAAGCCCCCAAGGCTCCAGGCCGCGCCACCCCACCGACACCACACCACCACAACAGCAGCCACCACACAGCACCAGCACACAGTGAGAGGAGCTGTGCACTCACCTCCCACTGGCTCCCATATGTGAACTGGGAGCAAAAAGAAGGCTGACCCCTCTTGCAGTCTCCTGCTAATTAAAATCACCTGTGCCAAATGGGGAGAGTGCAGATGTCCTCATGTTCTATTTAAATTTTTGCCTAGCGGCTTTTAGATCAATGTATTTTTGGGATGTGCGATCCATGTCTTTTTCTCCATGGCTTGTTATTTATATAAGAAGAGCCTTCCTGTGCTCTAATGACTGTGGCCAGTAGGTGCCCCACGCCCTCCCCCGCCATAAAATAATTTTGTTTAAGGAAATAGCGTTTATTTTCTGCCACCGACATGAGATTTTCTTTGAGTGACATCTGTGCCTTCTCTAGAGTGTTTTTAGTTTCTACTGTCGGGTTGAGCACCACCGCAGCACCCGCATCAGATACCTTCTGAATCAGACTCTGGGTGTAAAATTTGGTTTGATTTTTGCGTATGCATATTTCTCTAATATATATGCCCCTTACCACAGCTCTTACACATTTCTCCCAAATAGAGAGAATCAGGGCTAAAAATACGCCCCAAGTCCATGCAGGGAGGGGGGTCCACAACTCGCTAGTGCAGCGTGTGTCCACAATGAACCGGCCGTCTCCCAACCTGGATCCTAGATGAATTTAACTGTAATGAGCTCACCAGCATAGCGTCCCAAACACAAACAACGCCTGGCGGCAGAAAGGGAAATCTCAGGTATTCTTCCTCCTCAGGGATCTCTCATTGATATCCAGCCAAGACAATGCCGCCCCAGCCGTATCAAAAAAATGAGTGTCTCCGTTTGCAGCAATCCGCAGCTTAGCAGGGTACATCATGGAATATGGCACTTGTAGGTTGCGCAATCGTTTTTTGATCTCAATAAATTGCGCTCTTTTACGTTGCACTTCCATGGAGAAATCAGGAAATATTGATATCTTCCTCCCATCAATTGCAAGTTCTTTGATATCTCTGGCTCTGCGCAGGATAGTGTCCCTATCTTTATAGTGCAGTAGTTTAATCAGAATAGGACGTGGGGGTGCTCCCGGCTGTGGGGCACGCGCAGGGACCCTGTGCGCTCTTTCAATGGTGAAAAAAAGAGGATAGTATGTCTTTTCCCATGGTGTCTTTAAGCCATTTTTCAAAGAAATTCAGTGGGTCATTGCCCTCCATCCTCTCTGGGACCCCCACCAGTCTCAAATTACTTCTGCGGGAGCGGTTCTCTAAATCATCCACCTTGTTTAGCAGTGTGGAGATATTTTGCGTGGCCTTTCCCAGCTCTCGTGACATTGGTGGTAATTTATCCTCTGTTGTACTCACTCTTTCCTCCAGCTCCCCCATTCTGACAGTCATCCCTTGCAGCTCACGTTTAATACAGGCCATATCTGAGGTGACAGTTCCCATCTGGCTGCTTAGAGTGGCCAATGTGGTATTGCAAGAGTTAATTGCTGCCAGAATGTCTCTCAGTATGGCCTCAGTGAAAACAGGTGTTGTTTGCTCCACATCTCCCCCTCCTCCCTCTGCCAGCGCAGGCCTCTGTGTCTGCATATCTTGTGCTGCTGAACATGCAGGGCCCAGGGTACTCACAGTCTCACCGTCGGGTATGTTTTCTCCCTGCGCCAGGGCCCGTTCAGCGCTGCCATCGGGTGCCTCGTTGTAGGTAGGCTCTGTGCCAGGGGCCACTCTGGCAAACCGCTCCAACCTGCTTGCTACTCCCACTGCTCCAGCTCGGGATGGTGTGGATGCCGGAGGCGCCATATTGGGTTCTTCAGAGGAGCGCTCCTGCGCGTCTCTGTCCCTTTTATTGCTGCTGCGGGTCGGCATATCCTGGCTGTGCTCGCTTCCCCGGGTGTTATAAGTAGTGTTGCAGCCCTCCAGGGTCAGTAGTGCCTGTCAGCAAGGCCGGTGTGCAGGATATTTCAGGATCCAGGCAGGAGCTCACCCACGCTGCTTCCTCTCTACATGAGGTCCAGGCCACGCCCCCACGAGTTGTACTTTTAAATGAAACCATTTACCATATAGTGTACTGGAAAACAGCAAAAAAATTCCAAGTGTGGAAAAATTACAAAAAAAGTGTGATCGCACAATAGTTTTTGGGATGTTTTATTCACCGTGTTCACTATATGGTAAAACTGATGTGTGGGTGTGATGCCTGAGGTCGGTGCGAGTTTGTAGACACCAAACATGTATAGGTTTACTTGTATTTAAGGGGTTAAAAAAAAATCACAAGCTTGTCCAATAAAAGTGGTGTACGTTTTGCACCATTTTCCGATACCCGTAGCGTTCTCATTTTTTGGGATCTATGGCTTAGTTTTTGCGTCTCAAGCTGACATTTTTAATGGTACCATTTTTGCGCAGATGCTACGTTTTGATCGCCTGTTATTGCATTTTGCGTAAAACTTGCAGTGACCAAAAAAAAATGTAATTTTGGCATTTGGAATTTATTTGCCGCTACGTCGTTTACCCATCAGATTAATTGATTTTATATTTTGATAGATCGGGCATTTCTGAACGTGGCGATACCAAATATGTGTATATTTTTTATTTTTTTAACCCTTTAATTTTCAATATGAGAGAAGGATAAATCCTTTCATATCAATTGCTGGCAAGAGCTTCTGCCATTTATCCGATGCTGAGCGCCTATATGGAATAGCAGCCTATTTATTGAATCAACTGGGTAAGCTGGCATTTTTTCTTCTTTTTTCATTATTTAATCTTCAGTGGGGTTAAAGGGGGGTAATTTGAACTTTTAGGTTTTCTTTATTTTTTAAACTTTTTTTTTTTAATTTTTTTTTTATTATTTTTTTTATTTTACTAGTCCCCATAGGGGGCTATAGCGATCAGCAATCCGATCGCTCTTCCCTATCTGCTGATCACAGCTACACAGCTGTTAACAGCAGATATGCGCACTTCCTGATTTATTCGGCTCCGGGGCGAGTGAAGCCGAAAGTTACTCATGATAGCTACAGGCGTCATCACATGACCCTGTGTTACCATGGCAACCACCGAAAGTCACGTGATCACACACGTGACTTCCGGTGGGGGCGGCAGTAAGTGAAAATGGCCGCGCGCATATACATCTTGCTGCCAGACTTTGGCAGCGAGATGTAAGGGGTTAAATGACGCAGGTGGAAGCGATTCCACTCGTAACATGCAGGCGCACATGTCAGCTGTTGAAAACAGCTGATATGTGCGCGGATCTCCGCGACCTGCCCACGGCAGGGGGCGGGGATTAACCTCACACGATCCATGACGGAAAGATCCGTCATGGGTCGTGAAGGGGTTAAATTAGCTACAGTTACAATAGATATTAAGTTTAAAGAAATCCCATATATTAGATAAATATCAGTTATGAGGGACCACACTCCAAATGCTGAATAGAAATAAACAAATCCTGAGACAAGAGCCTGGTGAAAAAAGGGATGAGGAAAAAAATTAAAAGGGAAGCATTTATATTAAAAGGGTGGTACAATTTCTAGATCTGGTGTCATGAATATCAGTAACCTAGTTTAGCTTTTATATTCTGGGGTTATTATTTCTAAATAATTATACCTCACTGTGTAACACACAAGCTTCTGTTACTTAGAGTGTGTGTGTGTGTGTGTGTGTATATATAATATATATATTTATTGCACATATTTTTAGTAAGTGTGTGTGCGTGTATATGTATGTATACGTGTGTGTATGTATATACTGTATGTGTGTATATAATTTTTATATAATACAGTACAGACCAAACGTTTGGACACACCTTCTCATTCAAAGAGTTTTCTTTATTTTCAGGACTCTGAAAATTGTAGATTCACATTGAAGACCTCAAAACTATGAATTAAAACATGTGGAATGAAATTAAAAAAAAAGTGTGAAACAACTGTCTTATATTCTAGGTTCTTCAAAGTAGCCACCTTTTGCTTTCATTACTACTTTGCACACTCTTAGCATTCTCTTGATGAGCTTCAAGAGGTAGTCACTGGAAATGGTCTTCCAACAGTCTTGAAGGAGTTCCCAGAGATTGTTAGCACTTGTTGGCCCTTTTGCCTTCACTCTGCGGTCCAGCTCACCCCAAACCATCTCGATTGGGTTCAGGTCTGGTGACTGTGGAAACTAGATTATCTAGCGTAGCATCCCATCACTCTCCTTCTTAGTCAAATAGCCCTTACACAGCCTGGAGGTGTGTTTGGAGTCATTGTCCTGTTGAAAAATAAATGATGGTCCAACTAAATGCAAACCGGATGGAATAGCACGCCGCTGCAAGATGCTGTGGTAGCCATGCTGGTTCTGTATGCCTTCAATTTTGAATAAATCCCCAACAGTGTCACCAGCAAAGCACCCCCACACCATCACACCTCCTCCTCCATGCTTCCCGGTGGGAACCAGCCATGTAGAGTCCATCCGTTCACCTTTTCTACAAAGACACGGTGGTTAGATCCAAAGATCTCAAATTTGGACTCATCAGACCAAAGCACAGATTTCCACTGGTCTAATGTCCATTCCTTGTGTTCTTTAGCCCAAACAAGTCTCTTCTGCTTGTTGCCTGTCCTTAGCAGTGGCTTCCTAGCAGCTATTTTACCATGAAGGCCTGCTGCACAGTCTCTTCTTAATAGTTGTTCTAGAGATGAGAAGGTGTGTCCAAACTTTTGGTCTGTACTGTATATAATAATATATTTATACGCTCCTCGAAAAAGCCATTGCGAAACATGTGTCGGAGTGTGAGGGTCACGGCAGGTCACTATCCTCCAGGTGATGTAATCTATTTTGATATTATTCTATTCCCTGTTTGTCTATTCCTTACTTAAATGACATGTGCATTTTTTCTGCATTCTGTTTGCGCTTCCT
This sequence comes from Anomaloglossus baeobatrachus, assembly GCF_048569485.1. Classification (NCBI taxonomy): domain Eukaryota; kingdom Metazoa; phylum Chordata; class Amphibia; order Anura; family Aromobatidae; genus Anomaloglossus; species Anomaloglossus baeobatrachus. The sequence continues at coordinate 231,707,797 of NC_134359.1, read as the reverse complement.
ATGTATTTTATATATTGTGCTTAGCACACGTGTGTCTTGTGCACTTTTTTGCTGTGTGAGGAACCCCATATCCATATACCCTTTTACTTATTCATTTATATGGGAATTATTTATGGATGGGGTGCCCATAAGTGAAAATTAATTCTCTTTAATCTACATGGGAATTAGTGCAAACGGGACCATAGAACTGCACTTGTGTATTGATGAACGGATATTTGGCACAGGTTTAAAATGTACATTTACCTGGATTTTGGTGTGAATGTCCCAGTTGCAATTTTGGGATTATTATAGGGACTCAGTTGATCTCCTGCTTGTGTCTCTCTATTTATTCGGTACCTTTATGCTAAAATTTTAATTGTTTTATGAATATTAATAAAGATTGTTTTTTATTGCAATTTGTGTCACGCCTCTGATTTGGTCATCCATAGATGTCCAAAAGTTGTATTCATATAATATATGTGTGTGTGTATATGTATATATTATGTATATGTGAGTGTGTATATATATATATATATACGATTACTATTACCTGCTTAGAACTGGTTGCTGTCATATTCTTTGCTTGTGTTGTTTTGGGTTTATCCTTTTATGAGGTTTTTATATACTAGGTTTGTTTTGGTTTTAACATTTTTCAATAAATTAGCTTTTACTTCGTATAGGGACGAAGTATGTTTGGGATTTTTTTTCTTTGCTCCTTTTTCACATGGGTCTAGACCCTGGATTTTTTGGTTTCTAAAGTTTTTAGAAAAGAGATGTCATGGATGAAATAATGTATTCTTTGCATTATTGGCTGAATCTAAAGACCTGAAGAATGATGCAGAACAAATAAAATACTTACGTTATTAGTAAGCTTTTTCATTAAATGGACTTGATAGAAATGAATTGGAGGTGTGTAGAAATTTATATGTCTATGTTGCCCTTTAAGGCTATGTGCCCACGGGGAGAGTGTCCTGCGGTTATATCCGCAGGAGATTCCACAGGAGCGTGCAGAAAACCGCAGCACAACTTTGTCTGTTTACATGCTGCGGAATGTCCTGCGGATATGCTGCGGCCATTCTGCATTGAGGATACAGTACCATGGCTTGGGCACTGCATCGTCAATGCAGAACAAGTGCTGAGTGATCGGGGAGTTCATACTTACCTCCATCATGCAGCACTTCCCTCTCTGGCCGTGTCTGTCAGCGTCTGCACATTGCCGGAGAAGGTGGGCGAGCCTGAACTAGCTCCGGCTGTCACATGACCGGAGCTCGTGCAGGCCCCGCCCACCTCCTACTCCTGGCTTCACTGCGCTCCTCTGCACCGGAGGAAGTGACTCCGGTGTCTTCTATCAAGGAAGGTAAGTATAGGATCTTGCGGAAAAGTCCGCAGGAATAATTGACATGCTGCAGATTTTTCTGCAGGGAAATTCGCATTATTTCCACTGCGGAAAAAAAACGCAGCATGGGCACAGCACTCCCCGAATGCCATAGAAATGGCTGGGGACTCTCTGTACTGCGGATTTTTGAAAAATCTGCGGAATTTCCGAGAAAAAATCGCGGCGAATTTTCCGCAGCGTGGGCACATAGCCTAAAAGGTAAACAAGTTGATCTTTTCGTGACTCTAAAGCGGCGATTTTCTAGCAGCAAGAAAGCGTCTTGACATTCAGTGCATATATAAATATATTGGAGGGATATCTGCTCACTCGGCAGCATTTGAGGTAGGCACGGGAGGCGATTTAAACAAAACATACAGGCTGCTTTTTTTTGGAACTCCAAAAAGCAAACCACAGAAGGAAAAAATGTCCTTTCCTTGCAGTAAAACAGGATACACAGTCCCAACAATGGCACTTTAGTAGTAGACCAGCATACATGTCCAAGTGTGAAGACCTCCCACAGGAGGACTTCTTACCTCCACACACTGACAGCTAATGATGTTCACCATACCACACCCCAGGGTGGGGATACCTGAGCAGCTAGTCCCACCCATCTCTCGGACTGGTCGTAAACCTCCTCTTGCCATGCCCTATTAACACTTTCTGTACTATATGAACTGGAACTTGCTTCCATGCTTGGATGACGGAGGATAACCACCTCTGTGACACATATCTCCCCTCCAAGAGGTATCCAACGACCATCTCACTAATGTGTGTGTGTGTGTGTGTATATGTGTGTGTGTATATATATATATATATATATATATATATATATATATATATATATATATATACTAGAAGGTGGCCCGATTCTACGCATCGGGTATTCTAGAATTTACGTATTGTGTAGTTAATGTATGATTTTTGTTATATATATATATATATATATATATAGATGTTGTTGTGTGTAGTTACCAAGTGTTTGTGTAGGGGCTGTACATGTTCTGGGTGTTGTCTGGGTGTGGCGGGGGGTAAGAGCGGTGTTGTATGTGTGTTGCGTGTGTTGCGTTGTTTGTGGAGCGCTGTGTGTCTGTAGCGTTGTGTGTGTGTGTGTGTGTGTGTGTGTGTGTGTTGCGCGGTTTGTGTGGGTGTGGTGTGTTTTGGGGGGAGGTATGTTTTGTGCAATGTGTGTGTGTTGTGCGGTATGTGCGTATATTTATGTATGCCGCGGTGTTTGTGTGTTGGGTGTTGGGTGTGTGCAGCGTTGTCTGTGTGTGTGGGTGTCTGTGTAGGGCGGTGTTTGTGGTTCCCAGTGTGTGTGTGGTGTGTTGTGTGTGTGTGTGTGTGTGTGTGTTGGGGTGAGGTGTGCACCTCCCATCGTGCTCATTCCCCCATGCTGCGCACCCCCCATCGTGCTCCATCTGCCATGCTGCGCACTCCCAAACGTGCTCCATCCGCCATGCTGCGCACTCCCAAACGTGCTCCATCCGCCATGCTGCGCACTCCCAAACGTGGTCCATCCGCCATGCTGCGCACTCCCAAACGTGGTCCATCCGCCATGCTGCACACTCCCAAACGTGCTCCATCCACTATGCTGCGCACTCCCAAACGTGCTCCATCCGCCATGCTGCGCACTCCCAAACATGCTCCATCCGCCATGCTGCGCACTCCCAAACGTGGTCCATCCGCCATGCTGCGCAGTCCCAAACGTGCTCCATCCGCCATGCTGCACACTCCCAAACGTGCTCCATCCCCCATGCTGCGCACCCCCCATCGTGCTCCATCCCCCATGCTGCACCAGCATCAGCCTCTCTGCCCCCAGCATCAGCCTCTCTCCTCCCAGCATCAGCCTCTCTCCTCCCAGCATCAGCCTCTCTCCTCCCAGCATCAGCCTCTCTCCTCCCAGCATCAGCCTCTCTGTCCCCAGCATCAGCCTCTCTCCTCCCAGCCTCAGCCTCCCCCAGCATCAGCCTCTCTTCTCTCAGCCTCCCATCTTCCAGCCTCCCTCCTCCCAGCCTCCCCCAGCATCAGCCTCCCCCAGCATCAGCCTCTCTCCTCCCAGCCTCCCTCCTCCCAGCCTTCCTCAGGATCAGCCTCTCTCCTCCCAGCCTCCCTCTTCCCAGCCTTCCCCAGCATCAGCCTCCAGCTCCCAGCCTCCCTCAGCATCAGCCTCCCCCAGCATCAGCCTCTCTCCTTCCAGCCTCCCCCAGCATCAGCCTCCCCCAGCATCAGCCTCTCTCCTTCCAGCCTCCCCCAGCATCAGCCTCTCTCCTCCCAGCCTCCCTCCTCCCAGCCAACCCCAGCATCAGCCTCCCCCTCCCAGCCTCCCCCAGCATCAGCCTCCCCCAGCATCAGCCTCTCTTCTTCCAGCCTCCCCCAGCATCAGCCTCTCTCCTCCCAGCCTCCCCCAGCATCAGCCTCCCCCAGCATCAGCCTCCCCCAGCATCAGCCTCCCCCAGCATCAGCCTCCCCCAGCATCAGCCTCCCCCAGCATCAGCCTCTCTCCTTCCAGCCTCCCCCAGCATCAGCCTCTCTCATCCCAGCCTCCCCCAGCATCAGCCTCCCCCAGCATCAGCCTACACCCTCCCAGCCTCCCCCAACATCAGCCTCCCCCAGCATCAGCCTCTCTACTTCCAGCCTCCCCCAGCATCAGCCTCCCCCAGCATCAGCCTCTCGCATCCCAGCCACCCCCAGCATCAGCCTCCCCCCAGCATCAGCCTCTCTCCTCCCAGCCTCCCCCAGCATCAGCTACACCCTCCCAGCCTCCCCCAACATCAGCCTCCCCCAGCATCAGCCTCTCTCATCCCAGCCACCCCCAGCATCAGCCTCCCCGAGCATCAGCCTCTCTCCTCCCAGCCTCCCCCAGCATCAGCCTCCCCCTCCCAGCCTTCCCCAGGATCAGCCTCTCTCCTCCCAGCCTCCTCCAGCACGCCGTGCTCCTCTGCCGACACTTACAGATCCGATCGCATACACTCACACACACCCACCCGATCGCATACACTCCCACCCGATCGCATACACTCACACCCACCCGATCGCATACACTCACACCCACCCGATCGCATACACTCACACACACCCGATCGCATACACTCACACACACACCCGATCGCATACTCACACACACACCCGATCGCATACTCACACACACACCCGATCGCATACACTCACACACACACCCGATCGCATACACTCACACACACACCCGATCGCATACACTCACACACACCCGATCGCATACACTCACACACACACCCGATCGCATACACTCACACACACACACGATCGCATACACTCACACACACACCCGATCGCATACACTCACACACACACACCCGATCGCATACACTCACACACACACCCGATCGCATACACTCACACACACACACACTGACGATATTGCACATACGCGCTCACACTCACAACATCCGGAGATACCACATGCTTCTGGCCATGTGATCCTCCGGCAGGTCCTGGAAGGTCACTGCACAGTATTGACGCCGAGAAGCAAGCGATATCTCCGGATGCTGTGAGTGTGTGGATGCGATGTGATGTGTGTGTGTGTGTATGTGTGTGTGTCTGTTGTTATGTGTGTGCGTGTGGATTTTCCGCCGCTGCAGGACCTTGATGCGCTGGTAACTATGCTACCATGGTTACCAGCGCATCCCGTCCCCCACTCGCACGGGAGCCCACACCAGCATACGGCGGCAAACCCCAGCAATGTGAGGGTATGTGTCGGCTGGTTTGGCGGCGTACGCTGATGTGGGCTCCCGGGGGTACAGTACTCACCTGGGAGTCAGTCGTGTCTCCGTGTTTGTTGGGGGGATGCGTGCGGGGGGCAGGGCCAGAGCGAGCGTGCATTGCGTGAGGGGGGCGGGCCGTGGCCAAGTTGCCAATACGTGCATGGTGCCGGGGCGAGAGGCCAATCCGTGTGGGGGGCGGAGCCTGTGCGAGCGGCCGGCCTAATCCGTGTGGGGGGGAGCCAGTGCGAGCAACCAATCCGTGCGGGGGGGCGGGGCCATGGCGAGGCCAGCGGCCAATCCGCTTTGTGTCACCGTAAGGACACAATTTTGGAGCAAGACAGACAGACAGACAGAATAAGGCAATTATATATATATAGATATATATATAAATTTATACATTTATATATAATCTGCAAGCCAGCGACATGTCTGTGAACCAGAGAAGTGTCGTTATGCAAGAAGTGCAGTGTGAGGTTGAGAAGCTATAGGTGCATAATCACGCCACAATGCAATTCCAGAGAAAAAAAATATATATATTTTTGTATATATTTATCTGAATCTCTGGCAGTGCATTGGGGAGGAGCTGTAAGTGCATCGTCACACCCAAATACACTTCCAAAGATATACAGTATATACAGAACTTTAAAACGTAATTTCCCGCTGCTGGAGCATCGCTGTGGCGTCACAAAGAGATCAATTTGTTTTATCTTTTAAAAGCCTAGACGTTCGTGAGATTGCCTTTTAAAGAATATTTGTGAATATAAAACAGAGTTTGGTGCTTTTAAGAGCATTAAATAATGCTATTAAAATATATTTTCTTTTGTTGCTCCCCCTTTAAGGCTGGCTGTTTCTTGACTCAAGTACGTCCATGTTTGTTCATGCCCGAGGCCGGGTATACCGTGTTCCTGACTCAAAATCTACCAAAAAATGTAAAACAATGGAAACAAATGACAAGCAGGGTAAGAAACAAAAAGCTTTCAACTGTGCAGTCTGTGTTCTTTTAAATTAAATTGCAAATGTATCTGTTATTTGGGCCATTTCTATTACATTATATCCCTTCATAAAATTGCTGTTGATGCACAAGCTCTGGGCATAGGCATGGGAAGAATCTAGGCTATTTTTTGTTGGACACAGAACAGTATTTTTTGTTTTGGCATATGACTTGATCTATGTGTGAATATGAGGGGGACGAGGTGCCTGCTCAGTTTATAGGCCAAGTCAGCCTCCTTTTTCATGGCTAATTTGTATACCGAAAAGGGGCTGGCTTGGCTGTGACCGAACAATCCTGTTGGCTTCGTAAGGCTATGTGCACACTGCGTTTTTTGCTGTGTTTTTGCGCAGTTTTTGGGTGCAGTTTTGGTCTCAAAACTGCATGAATTTCATTCCCAATCAAAGCCATTGTGGTGACCACAAAGATTCAGCATGTCAATTCTTCTTGCGTTTTTCCCTGCATTTTTCACCCTTTGAATGTAATGGGAAAAAAACAGCAAAAAAAACGCATCAACACGCACAAAAAGCATGCTTTTTTTTAATGCGTTTTTGCCATAGAGGCGTTTTTCTGAGTTTCATTTGGGGTCCAGAAAAAAACGCAGCCTGCGCACATAGCCTAATAGTTCTTTAGCGCACTTGCTACCATTCTGGGACCACAAACTGGGAATCTAACCTGTCAATACTTTGTGGGATTCAAGGGTGGCAAAATGTAACATCAGAGATGAAGTTTAGACTTCAGTTTGGAAGCTGGTTTGTCATTAGGCACATCATTGGGAGCTATATTTTTGCCTCCAAATTTCAGGAATCATAACTTTTTTTTTTTTTCATACTTGCATGTTTGTATGAGGCCTGGTTTACTGGAGAAATCTTATTTTTCGACCGTTTTTTTGGGGTTATATATAAATCACTATTACGTGTGCGTGTGTGTGTGTGTGTATACATAGATATAGACAGATACAGTGCCTTGCAAAAGTATTCAGCCCCCTTGAATTTTTCAACCTTTTCCCACATTTCAAGCTTCAAACATGAAGATAAACATTTTAATGTTATGGTGAAGAATGAACTACAAGTGGGACACAATTGTGAAGTTAAATTAAATTTATTGCTTATTTTAATCTTTTGTAAGAAAGAATAAACGACTTCCGGTTCCGGTCCTGGCTGCGGTGGAGGCTTGAGGGAGAAGCTCCTGCCACCCCCTGGAAAAAACAGTCTGAAAGAAGCCCCCCGCCTCCGGGAACAAGACAAAAATCACTCAGCAGGAAAGCGGAGGCCAGCAGCGATGGATCGCTACCTGCTGAGAAGCGCTGGCTGCAATGAAGGATCCGGGAGGAACGGCGACGCTGCGGCTGGGAGAGATGTGAATGCACTGATCATGGCGCCGGCAAGCATGTCGGGGGCGGAGCCAGAGGTGCAGGGGAGAGACGAGACGGATCCATGCTGGAAAGGCAGAGTAATGGAGGACACGGCTGAGGAGACAGAGGAATCTGGAGCTGGAGAGAGGTGGATGCAGGGGCCAGAGGAGGGCAGCTCACAGTGGGAGGATGAGGGAGACATGGAGGGTGGGCTGAGAGAGTAGGAGGCCGGCGATATGGAGGGGGGCAGTGGAGGATCAGGAGGGCCGGAGGAAGATGCATGCCAGCAGAGGAGGGAGAGAGGAGGCAAATGGGGGCAATCTCATTACAGGAGGAGATCATCCTCTGCCATTCCTGGTAAAGGAAGTAAAAAACAGCAAGACACACTACCATCTCAGCCCTATAAGGCGACAGAGGGAGGCAGAGGCTCCACACTAACAAGAAGGTCTATGAAAACAGCACCACCTGCTGGTCACAATAAGCAAGTACAAGAGATACATGTGGACTATAAAAAATTGGCAATAGAAGTGACATCTCATCTATCTAAGGAGATAAAAATAGCCATAGAGGCAGCCATACAATCTTCACTAGCCGTCATGCAGAAGCAATTGACTGATCACTCAAATAGACTGACAGAAACAGAGCAGAGAATCTCTAATTCTGAGGAGGCAATCTCGACCATGCAAGATCAAATAGCAACTTTAATAAAATCTAATGAATACCTGAAAGACAAGGCAGAGGACCTAGAAAACAGATCGAGACGAAACAATCTACTTATTGTGGGGCTGCCAGAATCGGTATCATTGGGACAGCTAGACAACATCTGCGAGGTGGAACTACCACAGGCGTTGGGTATAAAAGCGAAATTCAGAGTGGAAAGGGCCCACAGAGTGGGACCATTGAGGCAACAAGAGATGAACAAAGGAGAAGGACAAAGTCCAAGCAGTAAATACCCGCCAAGAGCCAGACAAGTGATAGTCAAATACCTCGACTACAAGCACAAAGAAGAAATATTGAAGGCCTTTAGAGAACGTAAACGGCCCCTACAATACCAAGGAAATAGACTGCTGATCTTTGGGGACTATTCGGTTGATGTATCCAAGCGGAGGAAGGACTTCAGCAAGCTGTGCACATTTCTGTACAACAAAAGAGTAAAATGCCAACTACTTTACCCAGCTATACTAAAGGTCAGGAACTCCAATGGAACATTCTCATATTATAAAGACCACAAGGAAGCGGAAAACATCCTTATGTCAGATCACGACAGAAGTCGGGCAGAGGCTCTGGAGAGGAGATCTAATGAAGGAGGAAATTACAGAAAAGGCTCCTCTACAGGTTCAGGAAGAGGGGACGGACAACACAGCAGGCAAACACAACCTGAGACCAACGGAGAGGGGAATCGGAGTCCAGCTCAGCAACCCAGCCCCAGACCGGACTTCAGGGAGCAGCACTCTTGAGAGCCACCAAGACACGTGATGACTCTTGAACTGATTTTTACTGGTTTTTCTCTGAACCCCTTGACCAAAGAGGGGGAGCGGGCCGAGAGGGGGGGGGTCGGTGTGAGGGGGACGGAGAGGGAATCAATTGTTTTTCCTACCTTCGGTGGCGGGGGAGAGGAGAAGATGAGAGGTCCTTTTTCTGCTTCCTCTCTCTCTTCTCCTTCCTCTTCTCCTTCTTTTTCTTTTCCTTCTTCTACCTTCTTCTTCTCCTTCTGCTTTTCTTTCTCCTTATACTTCTTCTCCTCCCCCCCTTTTTTTTTCCTCCTCTTCTCTCTTTTTCCTCCCCTTTCTCTTCCTCTTTTTCTCTCTCTCTTCTTCTTCTCTCTCTTTTTTTCTTCTCTTCTCTCCTCTTCTTCTTCTCCTCTCTCTTCTTCTTCTCCTCTCTTTTTCTTCTGCTCTTTCCCCTCTTTTGTCCTCCTCTCTCTTCTTCTTCTCTCTTTTCTTCCTCACCTTTCTCTTTTTCCTCTTCACTCTCTTCTTTTTCTCTCTTTTCTAGGCTCTGCTTCTCTCTCTCTGGATTGTCTTTCAGATCTCAATACAGTGGATCCGACCGGGTTGAAAGGAAGGTCCCACAAAATCATGACTAAGCCAGCGGAAGAACTCTCGCTAAGGTTCTACTATATATGACATATTGTTTTATTCCTTGCATAATACCTAAGGTTGTTGTGCGATACTCGGGGGAAAGAAACATAGAATTTGTTTATCAGGGGGGTGATTAGGGAGACTCATAATTTGGCCAGGAAGAAGGGAAGTCACTAACATGGCAAAAAGAGCCGAAAGTCCCTTTAAAGGGAAAACCTGTTTGGTCGTTATAGGATTTATATTTTTCATATGTTGTATAGGGGTTTATTTACGAGTTGGGGAAAAGAAATGCCATTCTGTAGGAACCACTTGTGAGTGCATTGTCGACAGTCGTGTCTCTCTTACAGTCGAGGTCTTGAAGGACAGTATCACCAAGAGCAAACCGTTCAGACAATCATGGTGCAACTAATAACGTGGAATGTTAAGGGCCTTAGATCACCTAACAAGCGAGCAATGATACTAAGACACTTGAAAAGACTAAAAACTGATATTGCACTTCTACAAGAAACCCACTTAGGGAGGGAAGATTTTTTCCGCATGAAAAAATACTGGGTGGGTTCAGTATATGGGGCAGCGGCACAGGGAAGGAAGGCGGGCACAATGATTTTGATAAACAAACAGCTTAGCCATGAAGTGGTGGCTCAGGAAGAGGATGATCAAGGAAGATGGCAGCATTTAACAATTACCAGTCCAGCGGGAACACTCAGTATATATAATGTGTATGGCCCAAACTCGAAACAGAATCAGTTCCATGACACCATAAAATCCATAATTCTCTCAGATAGGGAACCTAACATCATAGTGGCGGGGGACTTTAATGCAGTGCCAGACTCAGCGGAGGACAGAAGCAAGGGAGAGGGTGTGGTGGGACACGGGGACAAGGGCTCAGCCCACAGAGAGGTTTCTTTGGAGGATGTAGGACTAAAAGACATTTGGAGATTAACTCACCCACATGACAGAGAGTAAACGCACTTCTCTCACCCACATAACAGTTGGTCTCGTATAGATCAGATTTGGTTGTCTTTGGAACTGGCAAATGGTGTGCAGAACTGCATGATTGAGAGTATGGTGATCTCAGACCACAGTCCGGTGAGAGTGGGTCTTAGAGAGAAATTCAAGAGAGGATCAGACATTATATGGAGATTCCCGTCGTTTCTCCTAAGACAGGACAATTTTCACAAGATAATAAAGGAATGGTGGGAAGAGTTCTCAGAAAATAATAAGGAACATAGGGCGACGCCAGTATTATTCTGGGAAACGGCGAAAGCGGTCTTGAGAGGACGCTTGGTGGGGTATGCGGCCATGGTTAAACGAAAGACGAACGTGAAATACAATTTTCACAGCGAGGCAGTGCGACTAGCGTATACTAACTATCTGACAGACAGGTCTATCACGGCAAAAGATAGGTGGATTGCGGCCAAGAGAGACTTTGACGAGTGGGCAAAAAAAAAGGAACAACTATTCTGGTCACATAAAGAGGCGGATCTTCATAGATTTGGGAATAAGGCGGGGAGGATGTTGGCAAATTTAGCAAGGGGCAACAGAAAGATGACGGTAATCTCTAAAATGAAAATAAAGGGTGGAGGGGTGACATCGGATCCCAAGGAAATTAACAAGGTCCTGGAAGAATATTACAGAAAGTTGTACGGGCCAGGACATAACGACATGACTGAGGAGGCGGAGTGGCTAAGGCAAGCCCAACTATCTAGCTTAACGGAGGAGGAACTGGAAGTCTTAAATGCAGATATCACAGAGGAGGAGGTTTCAAAAACAATTGGGGAACTTAGTACTGATAAGGCTCCAGGGCCCGATGGTTTCAACAGCGAATTTTATAAAGTCCTCAAGGATCTGATTTCTCCGGGCCTAACTTCAGTCTTTAACGCAATTCTGGGGGGAACAGAAATCCCTAAAAATGCCAATATAGCATACATCAAATTAATACCCAAGGGAACCAAGGACCTGGACGACCCTTCGAGTTATCGGCCCATCTCGCTCATCAACCAGGACTTAAAAATAATGTCTAAAATCATGGCGGACAGATTGGCCACGGTCTTACCTAGGTTAATTTCAGAACATCAGGTAGGGTTCATAAAAGGGAGAAATGCGGTGACCAACATTAGGAAGACGATTCTAGTGGTAGACGCAGTGAGATTGGGGCGCACGAAGGGGGGGGCAAGTCCTGCATTAGTCACACTCGACGCCGAGAAAGCGTTCGACAATGTTAACTGGAGCTGGTTAGACAAGGTGATGGAGGCCGCGGGGATCTTGGGTAAGATGAGACTCTATATTAACAGTCTATATGCCAACTCAGGAGCAAGGATCCACACCCCGGGTTTTTTGTCCGACGTGTTCCCCCTGAAGAAAGGGACGAGACAAGGATGCCCGCTATCCCAATTGTTATTTAACCTGGCAATTGAACCCCTATCAAGAGTGCTGCAGGGTCATAATAGTTTTAAAGGGATCAACATAAGGGGTACAGAAATGAAGATAGCGCTTTTTGCTGATGACGTGATTCTATTTATGGGGGATCCTGGTGCGGACCTGCCCCGGACACTTAGCATGATAGAAAAATTTGGCACCTTTTCAGGTTTTAAATTAAATAAAAAGAAATGTGAGCTGCTATTCCTGAGCGGGGACCAAGGGCCAGCTGGGGGTATCTTAAGCGATGGGCATGTGAATGGAATTCCGGTAGCACAAACATCAGTCAAATACCTGGGAGTACATGTAGGAAGGACGGTGCAATCAATTTATAAAATGAACTATGGTGCACTGATCAGAAAAATCATAAATCAATTGAAGGGCTGGAAGGGACTACCCCTGCCATTACTGGCAAGATGTCACCTCATAAAAATGATGAGCTTCCCTAGACTGCTGTACCCCTTCCAAACGATTCCATTATTGTTAACACTAAGGGATGTCAACAGACTCAACTCAGCGTATGCAGATTTTATTTGGAGGGGAAGGAAACCCAGAATAAAGCTGCGCACGCTGATGAAGTCTGTGGAGGAGGGAGGGATAAATTTTCCGGACGTCAGAGGGTATAACGTAGTGTGCATCATGAGACACGTGATCGATTGGCTGAGAGGAACGAGTAGGCACTCGGATTATGGTATGGAACTCAAGTACGTTGAGCCATGGGATCTGACGTCTATTCTTCACTCCCCATTGTCCAAGGTTGAAGGTCACATAAGAAACTCCGTTATATTCCGAGACACCATGTTGGCCTGGAGATTGGTAAGACGGAAATTGGGACTTTCATGGAAGGTATCAAAATACCTAAATCCGTGGGCATCACCAAACTTCCCCCAGGGGAGAGAGAATAGACTATTCCTCAAATGGAAAGAGAAGGGCGTTAGGAGAATGACAGATGTAATGAATGTGGAAGAGAGAAGGTGGATGACAGGTCGGGAAGTGCTTGATAAATACAACCTCAATGGCTTCCACATTATTCAGTACGAACAATTGAAACATGGAATAATGAGAGAGCTGGGTGAGATTGGTAGGGAACTGAACAAGAGTATGATTGACGAGCTTATGGAAGGCAATGTAACAAATTTGAATGTCTCTCGAATATACCGAACATTTAGAGGTGTGCTAATATCCCGGGAAGATAGTCGTACACTTTTAGCATGGAAAAAACAACTGAAAGGGCAAGAAGTGGTGGAGGTCATATTGAAAGGATGGGTTCAGATGCGGAAACAAGTCACCAATGAGAGCTGGAGAGACACCCAATTTAGGATATTACACAGGGCAGTTTTGGGTTTCAACATACCGGGCAGGGAGGCACGGTGTCCTAAGTGCCATAAAGAAAAAACAGACATGTTACATGGCCTGTGGGAATGCAGGATGATAAAGAGGTTCTGGAATCAAGTCGGAACACTAGCCCAGACAACATTGAAAATTTCCTGCAAACCAGAGCTAATGGTGTGGATTTTTCACTTCTTTGAGGGCGGAGTGAGAGGGGGACTGAATTCTCGGGACAAAAAGACATTTGCAATCATACATGACATAGCTATGATAGCTAAAAGGTGCATCCTAAAGCACTGGATACAGGAGGAGGCTCCATCCACAGGGGAAGTCATCGGGGAATTACATAATCTTTTGAGGATGGAGAAACTAGAAGCAGAAAGGGACAAAGACAATAAGACTACCAAGTTTTTTAGTAGGTGGAAAACTTTTATTGAAGTTTATCTTAAACAGGAAGAAATAGATCATTTAGTGGCACCTTTTAGGAATACGGAGTGGTACCTTCTGAGTGAAATCCAGGGCAGCTTGGGAAAATTGAGGATTACTTAGCGGGGACTAAGGTGAAGGACAAGGGTAAGATGGTATGACATGACCAAGGCACGGCGTCAACAGTAGAAATATTAAAGAGTGGCACAGGGACTTAAGGGTTTGTTTCATGTAAGTTAAGTTTGGATTCTATAATTTTGACTTATTTTATGTCAATGTAACCTGATAATACTTCGTATGATACGATATTGTGTAGAATATGTAAAATCAATAAAAACTGTTTGGAAAAAAAAAAGAAAGAATAAACTGAAAATTGGGGCGTGCAATATTGTTCGTCCCCTTTACTTTCAGTGCAGCAAACTCACTCCAGAAGTTCATTGAGGATCTCTGAATGATCCAATGTTGTCCTAAATGACTGATGATGATAAATATAAGCCACCTGTGTGTAATCAAGTCTCCGTATAAATGCACCTGCTCTGTGATAGTCTCAGTGTTCTGTTGAAAGCACAGAGTGCATTATGAAGACCAAGGAACACAACAGGCAGGTCTGTGATACTGTTGTGGAGAAATTTAGTTTTTGGTTACAAACTGCTGTTCACAAACGCTCTCCATCCAACCTCACTCAACTCCAGCGGTTTGCAAAGGAAGAATGGGCAAGAATTTCAGTCTCTCGGTGTGCAAAACTGATAGACACATACCTGACATACATCGCTGGTCCTGTCAGCTCCACGCAGCAACTGAGGTGAGTAGCGCGATCAGCTGAGATGTCACTGAGGTTACCCGCGGCCACCGCTGCATCCACCTCTGGATCCAGGTAACCTCAGTGACAGCTCAGCCGATCACGCGGCTCTCTTCATTTGCATGCGTGGAGGTGACAGGAGCGGCGGTTTCTTCTGCTGCTCCGGTCACCTCCATGCAGCAGAGCTGGAAGCGACGCTGGACCATCCTGGATTCCGCCGGCAATGGAGGGCTTTTTCGGGCTGATTAAATTGGTGAACCAGGGTATATGTTTGTATTTTTTATTTCTAATAAAGGATTTTTTCGTGTGTGTGTGTGTGTTTATTTACTGTAATTTACAGATTAATCATGGAAGGTATCTCGGGGAGACGCCTGACATTGATTAATCTAGGACTTATTGGCAGCTATGGGCTGCCAATAACTCCTTATTACCCCGATTTGCCATTGCACCAGGGCAAATCGGGAAGAGCCAGGTACAGTCCCAGAACTGTCGCTTATAATGTATGCGGCCATTCTGGGCGGCTGCTGACTGATATTGTTAGGCTGGGGGGCTCCCCATAACGTGGAGCTCCCCATCCTGAGAATACCAGCCTTCAGCCGTATGGCTTTATCTGGCTGGTATTAAATTTGGGGGGAACCGCACGCCGTTTTTTTTAATTATTTATTTATTTACTTCTATACTCCACAGTGACACGCCCACCGGCTGCTGTGATTGGGTGCAGTGAGACACCTGTCACTCAGCGTGGGGGCGTGTCTCACTGCAACCAATCATAGGCGCCGGTGGGCGGGGAAAACAGGGAATACGAGATTGTTTAATGAGCGGCCGGCTTTTTCAAATTAGAAAAAGCCGCCGGAGCAGTGTGAACACCGTGCAGCGCCGGTGATCGGGGATCGGTGAGTATGAGAGAGGGGGGGACACTTCAGTCACTCGGGGGATTAGCAGTCACCGGTGAGTCCTTCACAGGTGACCGCTAATCAGTACACGGCACACAGACAGAGCCACGGCATGACAATGAAGTCGGGTGAAGTTCACCCGAGTTCCTTCTCATCCCGCTACCCTGTCTTCCGACATATAGTAACGACATTTTGCTTCACACACGGACATTTCTCTCGGACAACATAACCACACATCCGTGCAAGGAACGATTTATTTGGACTCCCATAGGATAACATTATGTCCGTGTGCGCATTCTCCGTCCCAAAAACGAACATGCTTCCGTGGCAAACGGAGCAAAAAACGTGGGACGCACACGAACACACGGAAGATCAAATAACACGCACGTGTGCCTTTAAACATAAAAAAAATATGTGCACGTTTGGTCGTATCTCCGGTATGTACGGAAACGGACCAAACACGCACGTTTTAAACGGATGTGTGTTGCAGGCCTAAATTAGGATTTTTACTGAACAAGTTATCATCCAATAGGCACACAGGTATGACTAATTTTAGCTGTATACAACCTACAGCCCACATAAATAACACAAAAAGCCTTAAAGGGAAACCTGTCATGTAAAAAAATGCTATTAACCTGCATATATGGGGAAATAGCATTTGGTACGTGCCCAGTGCCTGCACAATGAACCCCACTACTTTATTCTTCCTAGCAGTCTTCAGCCCGCTTTACACGCTGCAATATATCTTACAATGTGTCGGCGGGGTCACGTCGTAAGTGACGCACATCCGGCATCGTAAGGTACATTGCAGTGTGTGACAGGTATGTGCGATTGCGATTGAACGTTAAAACGTTCATCGCATACACATCGTACCTTTCTCTAGAATTGCAGGTCAGATTGTTCATCATACCCGGGGTAGCACACATTGCAGTGTGTGACACCCCGGGAACGATAAACAGATCTTACCTGCGTCCTGCGGCTCCCGGCCCACAATACGGAAGGAAGGAGGTGGGCGGGATGTTTACGTCCCGCTCAGCTCCGCCCCTCTGCTTCTATTGGCCGGCTGCCGCGTGACGTCGATGTGACGCCAAACATCCCTCCCACTCCAGGAAGTGGACGTTCGCCGCCCACATAGAGGTCGTATGGACGGGTAAGTACGTGTGACGGGGGTTAATCGTTTGTGCGGCACGTTCAACAAATTGAATGTGCCACACATACGATGGGGGCGTTGCAAATCGCATACGATATCGTATGCGAAATTGTAACGCGTAAAGCAGGCTTTCAGGTTCCAGTCACTTGGGAGGCGCCGGCATGGGTTCAGTCACCGCTGTGTGTATTGAGAGAGGAGGCTGTAACTGCATCCCCCGCACTGACTGACAGCTGCTCAGCATTAAAACCTGCTGTCAGTTAGTGATAGGGCCACGGTTACAACCGCTACTTTTGATATGCAGAGCAGTGACTGAACTCGCGTCGCTCCCATGCTAAAATCCGAATGCTGCAGGAAGGAATGAAGTTAATTTCCTCCAGGCAGCAGTGTTCGATGTACAGGTTCCAAATGTTATTAACCTGCAGATTAACCCCATAGCTGCAGGTTACTGGTGTTTTTTCAGTTTTTCAGGTTTCCCCTAACGATCAACTGTGTATGGTATTATTAAAAAATGGAATCGATAAGGAACTACAGTGTCATCAGAGTTTGGTCAGTGTGTCAGTTCTACCATCAAAGTTTAGTAAGCATGTCATCAGATTTTCTCAGATGAAAAAAAATGATGGAGATTTCACAACATTTTATATCAGTTTGTGAAAAATTGATAGCACAGAGATGACTGTCACGTTCGCCGCCAGGGATGGTACTGTGGCGAGCAAAAATGGACCCACTGGACTACAGGGAAATCCCTGACCTACCCTTTTGTGGGGTAAAGTACGGGACTGTGGCAGCTGACCCCCAGGGCAGGGGCAAACACAGAAGCAGACAGGGCTGAGACAGAAGACCAAGTGTAGACAGGGACTACAAGGGTAGCAAAGGCAGAAGGCATGGTCAGGGCAGACAGGCACAGTCTCTGCTGTGGCGAGGGCCACCAAGTTAGCTGAGGCTAGAGGCACGGCCAGGCTAGAAAGGCACAGTCTCTGGTGTGGTGAAGACCACTGGGTTAGCTGAGGCTGGAAGCAGTGCTGGGCTGGACAGGCACAGTCTCTGCTGTGGTGAGGGCCATTGGAGTAGCTGATACCGGAGGCATGGCCAGACTGGACAGGTGCAGTCTCTGGTGTGGCAAGAGCCACCGGGGTAGCTGAGGCTGGAGCACAGTCGGGTTGGAGAGCCACAGTCTCTGGTGTGGCGAAGGCCAGCGGGGTTCCTGAGTCTGGAGGCATGGCCGGGACGGACAGGCAGGGACACTAGAACCGACAGGCATCAGAAGCCAACAGGACTGAACGGATAGGACAGACAAGGGGACCTGACAACTAGCTAACTAGGGCACTACACACTAACCAGCTAAACTAAGGCATTCAACAGGCAACTCCCCTAGTGGGAGCTTTCCCTAAATACCCAATGCCTCTCAGCAATAGGCTGAGAAGCACATCCTAGGAGTGAGACGCTGGCCCTTTAAGAGAGGGCCAGCAACACGCACACATTGCAGCAAAGGTATGCTCCCTTGGCCATTCAGATCCCACCCCCGGGTGTCCCCCTTTGCAGTACATATCCCACCCCCACGTGGCCCCCATTGCAATACAGATCTCAACTTCCAGGCTGCCCCCTTTGCCATACAAATCCCACACTACGGGCTGACTTCTTTCCTATACAGAACCTACCCCACAGGCTGCCCACTTTGCCATACAGATATCATTCCACAGGCTGCGACCTTTGCCATACAGAACCCTTCCCGCAGACTACCCCCTTTGCCGTACAGATCTCTCATCGTAGGCTGTGCCTTTTTCCATTCTCATCCCACCCCACAGGCTACCCCTTTTTCATGTAGATCCCACCCCATGCAGACCCTTTTTCCATACAGATTTTCCCCAAGGTTGCCCATTTTTCTATACAGATCCCACCTTGCATGCTGCCCCCTTAGTCATACAGATCCCACCCCCAAAGGCTGCCCCCTTATTCATACAGATCCTACGGCACAGACTGCCCCTTTTTTTTGCAGACCCAATCACATAGGCTGCCCACTTTTCTATACAGATCAAACCCCACAGGCTGCCCCCTTGACCATACAGATTTCATCCTGCAGGCTGCCCCCTTTGTCATACAGATCCCACCCAGCAGGCTGCCCCCTTTTCGATAATCATCCCACCCAATGCTGCCCCTTTCCATACTCATCGCAGCCCACAGGCTGCCCCCTTTTCCATGTACATCCCTCCTCATGCAGCCACCTTTTCCATACAGCTTTACTCCCAGGCTTCCCCTTTTTCCATACAAATCCAACCTCGCAGGCTGCCTCCTTATTCATACAGATCCCATCCCGCAGTCAGCCCCCATTTCTATACAAATCCCATCCTACAGATTGCCCCCTTTGCCATATAGATCCTACCTCGCAGACTGCCCGCTTTGCGATACAGATCCCACCCTGCAGGCTGCCCCTTTTTCCATATTCATCCCACCCAATGCTGCCGCCTTTACATATTCATCCCATCCCACAGGCTGCCCCCTTTTCCATGCAGATCCCACACCATGCAGCCCTCTTTTCCATACAGATTTACCTGAAAGCTGCCCTTTTTTCCATACAAATTCTACCTCGCAGGCTGCACCCTTATTCATACAGATCCCATCCCACAAGCTGCCGACTTTTTTATACAGATTCAACTGCACAGTCTGTCCCCTTTTCCATGCAGATCCCACTTGCAGGCTGCCCCCTTTGCCATACAGATCCCTCCCCACTGCCCCCTCTTCCATGCAGATCCCATCACATGCAGCCCCCTTTTCTATACAAACCCCACCTAAGCTGCCCCTTTTCCATACAGTTTCCAAACCACAGCTCCCAGTATCTTCATCTCAAGGAGTGCTTACCTGCGCCTAGCTTCAGCGACCTCTCCTCCTCAGTGGCGCTCTGTGGTGCTCTGCAGAGATGCTGGCAGCGTGATTATGTAAACTCATCACGCTGCCATGACCTTTGGAGCCTGCGCACTCCGCCGCATGTCAGGTCCCTGAGCTGATTGGTGCTCCACTGAACCCGGAAATGACGGAGATACAGAGGTTAATTTGTATTAGACGCTAAAACAAATGAATAAACAACAGCGCCCCCAGACCCCCAAAAACAGTACTATCCAGTTTTCACTTAGTATTTTATTAGAGTAGATATGACAGAGGACAATTATCACCAAAACAGAGGAGGCAACTGATGTAATAATCTTTATTTATCAAGTTAGTTTACCAGCTCAAGGTCTTTAAATTAATTCCCTGATCTGTCATTTCTGAGATTGGTGATAAACTACTTGTGCCAGCCGCTGTGCATGATGTAGGCCGACTCACACTGTAAGCTGCTGGGCTCCATGCATTGTATGTAGCAGCAGTGTCAGAGCTGGTGGGCAGCAGCAGTACAACTAACAGCGGCAGAGCAGTGGGCAGAATTCTGACAGGTATCTGATTAGGTCACTGTCGGGGTCAAATAGGAGGAGTAAGTTGGTAGACATGAGGGGCCTTAGCAATCCCCCAGCACCTAAAATCTCATCGCTGGGAAGCCATTGAGTATAAAGATAGCCTTCTCCTGGCTAACCACCTAGATGCGGAATTAAGCATATGAGGGGTTAAGCTGCCAGGAGCTCTACATAGATACTACCGTATTTTTCAGACTACAAGACGCACCGGACCATAAGACGCACCCTGGTTTTGGAGGAGGAAAATAGGAAAATAAAATTTTTAAGCAAAAAAATGTGGTCATGATACACTGTTATGGGACAAGGATCTGCTGCTGACACTGTATGGGGGTAATTTAAAAAAAACAAAAAAAAACGGCGTGCGGTTCCCCTAATTTTGAGAACTAGCCAAGATAAAGTCTCACAGCTTGCAGCTAGTATTCTCAGGCTGGGGAGACTCACGTTATTGGGAGCCCCCCAAGCCTAAAAATATCAGCCAGCAGCCGCCCAGAATTGCTGCATCCATTAGATGCGACAGTCCCCAGCTCATCCCGATTGCCCTGATGCGGTGGCAATCGGGGTAATAAGGAGTTAATGGCAGCAGCCCATAGCTGCCACTAAGTCCTAGCTTAGTGATGGTAGGCGTCTATGAGACACCCTCTCACCACTAAGCTGCAAGTGAAAGTAAATAAACACAAACACATAAAAATCCTTTATTTGAAATAAAAGACAAAAAAACAACCTCTTTCACCACTTTATTAACCCCTAGAACACACAGGTCCGATGTAATCCACACAATGTCCCACAACGCATCCAGCTCTGCTACATCTGACAATCACAGAGAGCAGCCATAGAATACGACCGCTCTATGTGAGGGTCAGGCCGCAAGTGAAGTGAGCCGCCGGGATCAGCATTGACTCCAGCTGTCACCACACATCACCTGACTAAAGTCACCGCAGATCTCACTGTCACTTCAGCCGCGGCCGGATTTGCGGTAACACCTGGAGGACTCCCGCAGCATACTCACCTCTCCTCACTCCACACAGCATCGCTCGCTTCCTGTCTGTGTGCCAGCTGACCTGTGTGGAGCCGTGTGTACAGAGATGACGTCATCGCTGTGCTCACTGCTCTCTACACAGATCAGCTGGCACACAGACAGGAGGACACCGCGATGCTACAGGGGAACGGTGAGTATACCGTACTTATTTACTGCCCCCCATGCTTATAATGATGCACGAGGAGCAGTGAATACAGCCGCACATGATCACTCCAGGCTGTAGTTGCCAGGGGTGATCACGCGGGCCGGCTCTCTAGTATGCGCGCATCCCCTGCCCATCTTCCTGCCCACCTGTCAGCGCCGGCTTCAGGGCTGAGAGATGATGGGTGGGATGATGGGCATGCATATCAAATGAGCGGGCCCTCGTGGTCAGGGTAGCGCTGCTACAGCCTGCTCCTTCCTCTGATGACCCGCTCCACCACCACCGCACCGCAGACATCGGACTATAAGACACCCCCCCCACTTTACCCAAAACGTTTGGGGAAAAATAGTGCGTCTTGTAGTCCGAAAAATACAGTATATTTTCTCTAAAGATGCATGTGAGGTTCTTAGCACACAATGTAATCAAATTGTGTGAGCCCATCTGCCAACGTCAAGGCGACCTCTTCAGATGGGTCCCTACACTAACTTATCACTAATTTACTGACTAACTGGGACTAAATCACATCTGATATTATAACTACCATTTTTACTATTACTGCACTACTACTTTTTTAAATGTCCATCTGTTATTATTATTTTCTTTATTTTTTTATCATTTTTCTTACCTTTGTTCAAATTGTTGTAGTAAAAAATCCTAATAAATTATGCCTAATGGTTTTTAATCCAGAAGAAGGCAAAAACCCTAGGACACGTTCAGCCAATTTGTGTCATGGGGAAAAAATTCCTTCTCGACCCCGAGAAAAGGCGATCAGTCCTAGAACCCTGGATCAAAGCTAATGATGTTATTTCTAGCTAAGTAATTATTATTGTAGTGCTAATTAAACTAGTACTATAGTGTTTATAGATTTTAGGTGTTATACTATTCTTATCCTGCTCTCTTATTACAGTATTATTCCAACTTTTATATTTTTTTCTAAGTTAGTGTTTTATTTTTATAGATACAACTATTTTTTTACTATTATTTTCCTGCTCTCCTATTACAGTATTATTTTAACTTTTATATTTTTTTCTAAGTTAGTGTTTTATTTTTATAGATATAACTATTTTATTACTATTATTATCCTACTCTTTAATTACAGTATTATTTTAACTTTTATTTTTTTGTAAGTTAGTGTTTTATTTTTATAGATATAACTATTTTATTACTATTATTATCCTGCTATCTTATTACAGTATTATTCTAACTTTTCTATAACTATTAATACTACACTATGCCTACAATGTTGATCCAGAAGAAGGCAAAAAAACCCCAGGACACATTCAGCCAATTTGTGTCACAGGGGAAAAATTCCTTCTTGACCCCGAGAAAAGGCGCTCAGTCCTAGAACCCTGGATCAAATTGCTGTTCTACCTATTACTACTGTTATTTTCATCATATTTTTACTACATTCTTATTATCGCTCATATTATTGTTCTTATTATTATACTTACCACCGCCATCTTTGAGGCCCCAGCAGGATGGTCCATATGATATTTCTTCTTCCTCTCAAGAACCAGTTGATGTATTGGCGGTTGTTGTCCTCCTGGATCCTTCTTTCTTGTCTCCTCCTTGCAGGGATGTGGATGTCCAGTTTTATCTTCTTAACCGACTTTTTTGGTATGTCTTCTTCTTCTTCTTCATCCAGGTAGGCGCATAATTCTCTCCAAACTTTTTTTTTTTCATATTCTTCTTGCCTCTTCCTTTTTCCTCTGACATCGATCGTCCTTGGTGGCTCAGGCTGTTTTTCTCGCCGAACTCTATATATTTTCTGGGCCTCGGGGCTGGTTGGCATCAGGCGCTGGGATGGCAAGAAATTAAGTTACAAGGATTAATAGGAACATCCGAATACACAACCACCTTATAATAAAAGAAGCACCAATGTTGCCCTTAGTTTTCTCACTGACCTCCTTCTTGAAGATCGGTGACGGTAGCAGCATCATACAAATGGACAATCTTCTTAGTTTTTCCTCAGGTGTAAGGTAAACTAAAGGAAACAACCAGATATTAGGATCAGATTAGAGACTAAAGCCCCCCTCTTAAAAAAAAAAAAAAAAAATCCCCACTGGCCAGCGTGAGAACTGCAAGATTTTTAAGTGCTGTTTCCATTAAAGATTGTGATATGGATAAAAAAAAACAAACAATGACAAATATTATTAAAAAATACATTGAACACAAAAACCTGATTTAAATAATAGGTGATTTCTGATGACAAATTCAAAGGCCCAAAGTCTAACAATGAAATATTCCTGGATAACCCCTTTAAAGTGGAAATCCTGAATCTAGGAAACAGTTGGCCCTCACAGACTGATGATACTACCTGGTCCAACGCTGGCAGAAGATCCAGTCCAATCAATGGCATCTGCTGACATCTTTGTTTTGTTGAAATGTATCAAAATCCTATAAAAGAGGAGCAGAGGTTGTAGGGACTTGATCCTTATTTCTATGACTTGGGTGACAGTCCCTGAAAACACTGAAGAACAATGTCTCTATATTCAGGGGCTGTTGTGGACGGGCGAGATTGGGAGATGGAAAGATATTTCCTGTTACATATGTGATCAATTTCACTAAAGGGGCTGTCTGATGGGACAAGTGATGGCCGATACCCCCTGGTGTGAGTGCGGGTGATGGATGTATCGCCGCCCGGTATCTGTTGTGAGTGTGGGTGATGGATGTATCGCCGCCCGGTATCTGGTGTGAGTGCGGGTGATGGATGTATCGCCGCCCGGTATCTGGTGTGAGTGCGGGTGATGGATGTATCGCCGCCCGGTATCTGGTGTGAGTGCGGGTGATGGATGTATCGCCGCCCGGTATCTGGTGTGAGTGCGGGTGATGGATGTATCGCCGCCCAGTATCTGGTGTGAGTGAGGGTGATGGATGTATCGCCGCCCGGTGTCTAGTGTGAATGCGAGTGATGGATGTATCGCCGCCCGGTATCTGGTGTGAGTGAGGGTGATGGATGTATCGCCGCCCGGTATCTGGTGTGAGTGAGGGTGATGGATGTATCGCCGCCCGGTATCTAGTGTGAGTGAGGGTGATGGATGTATCGCCGCCTGGTATCTGGTGTGAGTGAGGGTGATGGATGTATCGCCGCCCGGTCTCTAGTGTGAATGCGAGTGATGGATGTATCGCCGCCCGGTATCTGGTGTGAGTGCAGGTGATGGATGTATCGCCGCCCAGTATCTGGTGTGAGTGAGGGTGATGGATGTATCGCCGCCCGGTATCTGGTGTGAGTACAGGTGATGGATGTATCGCCGCCCGGTCTCTTATATGACGTCTCATACCTTAAATCTCTCGCTGATCGCTGGTGTCTGTCTTCACTCTCTGATGAGGTGTAACAAACTAAGGATAAACAACTTTTTTTTTTTTTATTCAAACTGAGCAGTTCTATTGGCTGCTTAGCAGTGCAGTTACCATAGTGACAGAGGCTTGTGCAGATTTAAAGGGACAGGACGCAGTCATTGCGCTATAGTACATTTTACCATAAATTTCATATAACACTGTATATTACATGGAGCTGCTCAGATAATGTGTGGGCAGACGCTCCTGTATCTCTTCATATATTATGTACATTTACTTAGAAGAGCTGTAGAGATATCTGGGGTAAAGTTACTTGTGTTGTGAATTGTATGTGTATAAAGAAGGCCTGGAAGTGTCTGTAATGGGCCGAAAATTGTGCTTTTATGTTCAGAACAAATCTCAGTATTTTTTCTCCGTGTTCCTATCAACTTTCTGCCGTATTTCCATCACAGAACATTGTTACATATAGCGAGATGCCATAGCAATCAGACCATTGGGGCCAATCAGGGGCAGAGCACTGAGGTCCCTTTGGCTTTTCTCCTGCAGTCAGTCCCCCCTGGCTATAATACTTTATTTGACAAAAGTGAGTACACCCCTCTCATTTATGCAAATATTGTATTATATCTTTTCATGGGATAACACTGAAGATAGGACACTTTGATATAATGTAAAGTAATCTGTGTACATCTTGTATAACAGTGTACATTTAATGTGCACTCTAAATAAGCCAACACACAGCCAATAATGTCTAAACCACTGGCAACAAAAGTGAGTACACCCCTATGTGAAAATGGCCAAATTGTGCCCAAAGTGTCAATATTGTGTGTGGCTACCAGTTATTTTCCAGCACTAAATAAATAAATAAATAAAATAAATAAATGCCACAAGCGCTGTGAAAAGTAATTATACTTTTTCTATATTGCAAAAAAGTAAATGGAAGTAGCCGCTGGTAGAGGACAGATTCCATGTCCAGATCTGTCAGATAATGGAAATAAACAACCAAAGAAGTACTACCACGCTACTAAAGGCTGGAGTCCAAACCACCTGAGTTAGGAGGTGAGGACCCTACAGACAAAAGGGCGCTAATGGGAAATATAGTATATCCAGGGGCATAATTACCGTGGTCGCAGAGGTCACCATTGCGACCGGGCCCGGTAGGTTAGGGGCCCGTGGTCGCCCTGCAGATCAAGCAGCCAGCTCCTTCCTGTGAGAGAGGAGCTGTGCTGTTCTGTCACATACCACGCGGCCGCTATATGACCTGGTGCCACCGCCGCTGACACCGGCACCAGCGGCAGCACCGGGCCCTCCTCCCCTGTCATCATACACAGCAATGATAAAGCATTGAGCGGCCCATGCCGCTCCATCATTCTCCCCCTGTGCCTGGGCGGTGACGTCACTCCTGTGCGACTGCTGTGCTGAGGCATGCAGAGTGCAGGACAGGAGTACGCTGACCGGAGCAGCAGTGGAACGAGGAAAGAGGTGAGTACTTGTTGTGTTTTTTTATATATAAATCAAAGAGTACACGGTGGCTATAGACCTGAGGTGCTGAATTATACATAGAGGCCTCGAGGTACTGGATTATACATGAAGGCCTGGTGGGCTGGCTGCATTATACATGAAGGCCTGGGGGTGCGGCATTATACATGGAGGCCTGGGGGGCTGCATTATACATGGAGGTCTGGGGGGGCTGCATTATACATGGAGGTCTAAGGGGCTGCATTATACATTGGAGGCCTGGGGGGGCTGCATTATACATGGAGGCCTGGGGGGCTGCATTATACATTGAGGAGTAGGGGGCTGCATAATACAATATGAAGGTTTATGGGGCTGCATTATAATACATGTAGGACTATGGGGGCTACATTATATTATATGGAGGACTATGGAGGCTATCTTATACATGGTGCATTATAAAACATGGCGAACTATGTGGTGCAGTATAATATATGG
Organism: Anomaloglossus baeobatrachus; assembly: GCF_048569485.1. NCBI lineage: Eukaryota > Metazoa > Chordata > Amphibia > Anura > Aromobatidae > Anomaloglossus > Anomaloglossus baeobatrachus. The sequence goes on along the minus strand of NC_134359.1, from coordinate 231,681,400 downwards.
AGAACTATGGGGTGAATTCTAATACATGGAGAACTAAGGGAAATGCATTATAATAAATGGAGGACTATGGAGGTGCATTCTAATATATGAAAGGTTATGTAGGACCCACTATACTATATGGAAGGCTATGTGGGGGTCATTATAGTATTTGGAGAACTATATACAAGGAGGGACAAAGATACAAGCATGGCATGGGAATGTTTTGTGCTGAGGGAAAAAGGCTCTTTCCCTCAGCACCCAGCTTTCCCATGCTCTGATATGGGAAAAGCTGGGTGCTGCTGAGGGAAAGATGTATAGTAGAGCATGGGGAAGCTGGGTGCCAAGGACAAGTTGGATATCAGAACATAGGAAAGCTGGGTGCTGATTGAGAGATTTCAGAGCATGGGAAACCTGGGTGCTAAGGGTAAGAGCCAAGTGTCAGCGTCATTATCCTGTACCCCGAGTGTCGGTGTACATGGAGACGGGGGGGTCCAGGTTCGAACTTTGCACCAGGGCCATCAAACTCTAGTTACGCCACTGCAGGTATGAATATGCAAAGGGTTAAGCACTCTCACTTTATCATTTCAAGGCACTGTGATAAATTTGTGGCTCCTAGAAGTTCTGAATGTCGCTCGCTGTCCCTGCTCTGCCGGATATCTCCTCCTTCCAGTACCCCTCCCCTCCCTATCAGCATGGGTTCAGTACCGTCCTGGTGCTGCCAGAGGTCGCCAATAGCTAAGAGCGCGGTGGGTTATCGCGGACGTCTTTTTTTTGTGCGCAGCGCATGTCAAGAGGTTTGGGAGCAGCCGGGCAGAGTGCGGGCCCCAGCCGCCATGTTGAGAACTTTGTGCAGTTATAAATAAAGATCGGCGGACAGCCTGCCGGTATATTGGATGGTAGCCTGGACCTTTAGAATTTTTTTTATTTTCTGGTGGGTTGGATAACGACTCAGCTGCTACTTATTGGTTTCCTGCAGGACGCCTCCTGAATCGGGAGCAATAAGAGAGATGTTCATGTAAGTTTATAGGAAGCCGGTCCTTGTAGTGGGAACTGACGTGTGGCTGTGCGGTGTGACGTCAGAGCGTGATGTCATGGTTGCGTCTAGGATGGAGTTGATTTTCTGTGATCCTCATTTTAGCCACTCCATTCTAGACGGCTCACTAGTAAAGTGACTAGAATGGAGTTGTTTTTTTGAGGACCTCATTATATCAACTCCACTCTAGACAGTTCAGTACTGAGGTGACTAGAATGGAGTTGATCTTTTGAGGATCTCTCCCTCAAAAAATCAACTCCAATCTATACAGCTCCTTATAGAAACCACTAGAATGGAGTTGATTTTTTGAGGTCCTCATATACAGTACAGCCCAAAAGTTTGGACACACCTTCTCATCTCTAGAACACCTATTAAGAGGAGACTGTGTGCAGCAGGCCTTCATGGTAAAATAGCTGCTAGGAAACCACTGCTAAGGACAAGCAACAAGCAGAAGAGACTTGTTTGGGCTAAAGAACACAAGGAATGTACATTAGACGAGTGGAAATCTGTGTTTTGGTCTGATAAGTCCAAATTTGAGATCTTTGGAGTCAACCACCGTGGCTTTGTAGATAAAGTGAACGGATGGACTCTACATGCCTGGTTCCCACCGTGAAGCATGGAGGAGGAGGTGTGATGGTGTGGGGGCGCTTTGCTGGTGACACTGTAGGGATTTATTAAAAATTGACGGCATACTAAACCAGCATGGCTATGTGAAGCCCCGTTAGTGCTGTGTCGGTGCATTACCTTCAGGGACTCCACTCGGCTGGATCTTGTCACTGGTAGGGAAATCTTCTGTTTTGATTGTCGTGACGCCACTCTCAGAATTGCGGTCAGTGGGGACCGCCACTGCAGGTTAAGGGATGCCTGGGGCTGATGGTGGGTGCAGTTAGTTGTAATAGCCTCCTGAGAGTGAGGCAAGCCCCAGGGCCCTGTGTAGGTGTGTAGAACCACAAGGCGCAGAATAACTCCACACAAGCAGGATGTCTTTCAGGGGTTTTACTCACTTCAGATGGCAGGGTGAGTAACCCGGGCGTAGCTGGGATGAACCAGGCTGGAACCAGGTATCCTTCAGGCTGACTTATGATGGTGACTACCGACTCGCCTTCCTTAGCCCTTAGTGGTTTGGGGTAACCCCGACTTTTAGTCCCTATGGGGGTCACCCAGGGAAGTTGCTGAAGCCTCACTCCCCTTCGTTTCGTCCGTTTGCTTGTAGCCTGGGCCAGGACACTCCGGCTGCTTGCCTCCTGTGAACTATGGGCCCTAACTGTGGCGACGTGGCTGCGGACTTTTAGTGTGTTCTTGGGGGCATAAAGTACCCCCTCAAGCAGGTTTGGCAAGGAAAGTTGGATCTATCCCTGCACTGGGACCTACTACCCGTTTGGGCCTGGTACTCCCTAGCAGTCTCCTTACTTCCCACTCTGTGCTCTCTCTTTAGCTGGAGATGGATTTCGGGAAGCACTCCTAGGTGACCGTTCTCCCCCGTCGGTAGCCACTGCGCGGGCGCTGTTAGACGACAACAGCCCCAGGGGTCTGCTCCTCTCTGAGCTCCCTGGACTTCTGCCCTAAGCCGGCTCACTGCTCCTCCTCTCCTGTTCTTGCCTACGCCACCTAGCAACCAGGCTCTCTTACCACACCCCTTGAGTGGAGATGGAGGCTTTTGGCCCCCTCCACTATTCCAGTGGAGGTGAAGGCTTTGCCCCCTCCTGGGATCCCCAGGGGTCCTACCAAAGGTACATGTGTGAGACCTGATCACTATGCGCCTGTGTAGTCACACCTCGGTCAGCCTTCTGGATTACCTGTATTGTACTGTCCCCAGCATGGGTGCAGTACTCAGTGGTGCCTGACCAGGTCAGGGGCGCCACAGCTACCACAGCATCTTGCAGTGACATGCTATTCCATCCGGTTTGCATTTAGTTGGACCATCATTTATTTTTCAACAGGACAATGACCCCAAACACACCTCCAGGCTGTGTAAAAGTGGTGTCACACACAGCGACGGCGACGTCGCTGCTACGTCACCATTTTCTGTGACGTAGCAGCGACGTCCCGTCGCTGTGTGTGACATCCAGCAACGAGCTGGCCCCTGCTGTGAGGTCGCCGCTTGTTGCTGAATATCCTGCTTCATTTTTTGCTCGTCGCTCTCCCGCTGTGAAGCACACATCGCTGTGTGTGACAGCGAGAGAGCGACAAACTAAAGCGAGCAGGGAGCCGGCTTCTGGCAGCTGCGGTAAGCTGTAACCAGGGTAAACATTGGGTAACCAAGGGAAGTCCTTTCCTTGGTTACCCGATATTTACTTTAGTTACAGCGTCCGCCGCTCTCACGCCGCCTGTGCTGCCGGCTCCCTGCATCCTGCACACAGCCAGAGTACGCATTGGGAAATAAGCAAAGCTTTGCTTATTAACCCGATGTGTACTGTGGCTATGAGTGCAGGGAGCCAGCGCTAAGCGGTGTGCGCTTGTAACCAAGGTAAATATCGGGTAACCAGAGAAGCACTTTGGTTGGTTACCCGATATTTACCTTAGTAACCAAGCGCAGCATCGTTTCCACAGCGACGCGTGTCGTTATGATCGCTGCTGCGTCTCTGGGTTTGACAGCTAAGCAGCGATCAAAATAGCGACTTACAAGGTCGCTGTTGCTTCACAGAAAATGGTGACGTAACAGCGACGTCGTTGTCGCTGTCGCTATTTGTGAACCCAGCTCAAGGGCTATTGGACTAAGAAGGAGAGTGATGGGGTGCTACGCCAGATGACCTGGCCTCCACAGTCACCAGACCTGAACCCAATCAAGATGGTTTGGGGTGAGCTGGACCGCAGAGTGAAAGCAAAAGGGCCAACAAGTGCTAAGCATTTCTGGGAACTCCTTCAAGACTGTTGGAAGACCATTTCTGGTGACTACCTCTTGAAGCTCAGCAAGAGAATGCCAAGTGTGTGCAAAGCAGTAATGAAAGCAAAAGGTGGCTTCTTTGAAGAACCTAGAATATAAGACATACTTTCAGTTGTTTCACACTTTTTTAAGTACGGTATTTCATTCCGCATGTTTTCATTCATAGTTTTGATGTCTTCAATGTGAATCTACAATTTTTAGAGTCATGAAGATAAAGAAAACTCTTTGAATGAGAAGGTGTGTCCAAACTTTTGGTCTGTACTGTACATATATACACAACACACACAAATATACACACACACACACACACATATACAGACACACACACACACATATAAACATACATATACCAGCTTTATAATTTTAATGATTTCATGACTAATGTTTTAATGCTTTTTCAGGAGTTGCTCAAGTTTTTAATGGAGCAAACGTCCACACTGTGATATTTTTTCTGTATTTCTATAGGGTAAAATTCCAATTTGAGTTTTACTTTACGCCCTCCAGTCCCAGCCTCGATAGTGACATTTTTGAAGCAAGGGTGTAGCCTTACGGGGAGAAGCGTAAGGCTGCGTGCTCAGTGCGTTTTTTGTTGCAGATTTTGTGCAGTTTGTAGCACGGCATGTCTATCTTTATGCCAGTTATGGCAGCAAAGTCAATGTAAATGCTGATGTGTTGTGCGCACATTATTTTTTTTGCAGATTTAGTGCAATCTACAGCATGTGAATATTGACTACATTAAGAAAAATGTTTGGCACCAAAATGTACCAAAACACATGTGTTTTTTGGTGCAGTTATCTGTCAGAATATGCAGATTTCATGGAGAACATTTCTGCACCCAATCTGCAACATGTGAACAGAGCGCAGCCAACAGAGTCGCCACAATCTACAATATTGGATTGTAGTTGATTTTTTGAGGATCTCATTTTACAAACTCCATTCTAGATGATTCACTAGTGAGCCGACTAAATTGGAGTGGCTTTTTTGAGGACCTCATCGTAGCCTCCACTCTGGACAGGTCGGTGCTGAGGTGACTAGAATGGGTGTTTTATGGAAGATTGGGCAGAGCCTCACAGGGAGAAGCGTAACAGAGCGCAGCAGAGTCGTCACAATCTACAACTTTGGATTGTAGTTGCTTTTTGAGGACTTCATTTTAGCAACTCCCTTCTAGATGATTCACTAGTGAGCTGTCTAGATTGGAGTGGATTTTTTGATGATCTCCCTGTAGCTTCCACCAGTGGCATACCACCAGTGGCATAAGGCCCGTGAGTCACTGGGGCCCGATGCCAGCGCTGGAATCGGCCCCCCTCCCGAGGATCGCACTTTCATTTATATCGGCATCACACATGCCAATACAATTGAAAGGCATGATGAGAGAAGGAGCAGAACACTCCCTTTCTCATCATTCTCCCGCTGTGTGTCTGTGACATTGTGATGTGTCAGCACAGAGGAGTGCGGTGACGTCACTACTGCGCGCCGCTGTGTAAAATGTGAGAGTGGCAGAACAGTGGACACACGCTGAAGAGACTCGGGCAGTGGGGGAATGAGGAGAAGTGAGTATATTTGTGTATTTAATCAGGATGGCCAGAGGACTATGGGGAAGCATGCTACTATATGGGGATTGCAAAATAGTATATGGGGGCTGCATATAACTATATATTGGCGCATAATATTATATTGGGGCACACAATATGGTGGTGCACTATATGGGGGCTGCATACTAGCATATAGAGGAATATAAGGGGTGCATACTATTTTATGGAGGAATATAAGGGGTGATACCACTATATGGAGGAATATAAGGGGTGTATTATACTATATGGAGGAATATAAGGGGTGTATTATACTATATGGAGGAATATAAGGGGTGTATTATACTATATGGAGGAATATAAGGGGTGCATAATACTATATGGAGGAATATAAGGGGTGCATAATACTATATGAAGGATCCCTGTTACATGGAATATAGGGGTGCATTATACATGGAGGACTTTGGAGCTGCATAATCCAATATGAAGGACTATGGGGTGCATTTTAATACATATAGGACTCTGGGGGTTGCATAATATATGCAGGATTATCGGGGCTGCATTATTATACATGGAGGATTATGGGGTCTACATTATAATACATGGTGAGCTGTGGGGTGCATTATAATACATGCAGGACTATGGGGGCTGCATTATAATATATGGAGGACTATGTGGTGCAGTATAATATATGGAGGACTATGTGGTGCAGTATAATATATGGAGGACTATGTGGTGCAGTATAATATATGGAGGACTATGTGGTGCAGTATAATATATGGAGGAATATGGGGTGCAGTATAATATATGGAGGACTATGGGGTGCAGTATAATATATGGAGGACTATGGGGTGCAGTATAATATATGGAGGACTATGGGGTGCAGTATAATATATGGAGGACTATGGGGTGAATTATAATACATGGAGGACTATGGGAGTTGTATTGTAATAATTGGAGGGCTATGAGAGCTACCTTATACATGGAGGACTATGGGAAATGCATTATAATACAAGGAGGACTATGGGGTGCATGCTAATAAAATGAAGGGTTACGTGTGACCTAATATACTATATGGAAGGCTATGTGGGGGCCATTATAGTATTTGGAGAACTATATATATGAGGGGGGAAAAAGACACAAGCTTGGGATGGGAAAGTTTTGTGCTGATGGAAAGAGGCTCTATCAGAGCATGGGAAACCTGTATGCTGGGGAATGATGTATAGCAGAGCATAGGTGGGTACTGAGGACAAGATGCATATCAGAATATAGGAAAGCTGGGTGATGGTAGAAAGAGGGATTTCAGATCATGGCAAACCTGGGTGCTGAGGGAAAGAGTCAAGTGTTAACATCATTATCCCGTACCCCGTGTGTCTGTGTTGGGGGGGGGGGGCAGGTCCAAACTTTGCACTGGGGCCCATCAAACTCTAGTTACACCACTGCTCAGTACAGAGATGACTAGATCGCAGTTGCTGCACTGAGGTTCATGATTTTTAGGCACTGTACTGTCTATAAGGACGTCCTCCCTGCAGCAGCTCCATTCTAGCTGTCTCACTACAGAGGTGACTGGATCGGAGTTGCTGCACTGAGGCTCATGAGCTCTGATCTCACAGCACTGTCTATAAAGGCCCTGTCACACTAAGCAACATCGCTAGCAACATCGCTGCTAACGAACAACTTTTGTGACGTTGCTAGCGATGTTGCTGTGTGTGACATCCAGCAACAACCTGGCCCCTGCTGTGAGGTCGTTGGTTGTTGCTGAATGTCCTGGGCCATTTTTTAGTTGTTGCTGTCCCGCTGTGAAGCACAGATCGCTGTGTGTGACAGCGAGACAGCAACAACTAAATGTGCAGGCAGCAGGAGCCGGCTTCTGCGGAGGCTGGTAACTATGGTAAACATCGGGTAACCAAGAAGCCGTCCTTGGTTACCAGCCTCCGCCGCTCTGTCAGTGCCGGCTCCTGCTCCTTGCACATGTGGCTGCAGCACACATCGGGTAATTAACCCGATGTGTGCTGTAACTAGGATAGCAAGGAGCCAGCGCTAAGCGGTGTGCGCTGCTCCCTCCTCGTGTAGCTGCGTGCGCTGGTAACCAAGGTAAATATCGGGTTGGTTACCCGATATTTACCTTAGTTACCAAGCGCAGCATCTTCCACACGGCGCTGGGGGCTGGTCACTGGTGAGCTCACCAGCAACTCGTGTAGCCACGCTCCAGCGATCCCTGCCAGGTCAGGTTGCTGGTGGGATCGCTGGAGCGTCGCAGTGTGACATCTCACCAGCAACCTCCTAGCAACTTACCAGCGATCCCTATTGTTGTTGGGATCGCTGGTAAGTTGTTTAGTGTGACTGAACCTTTAGGACGGCCTCAGCCAGTCTATGCATTGTGTTCAGAGATTTTACTGATGTGCATAGATGTTTGAATAAGCCCTTATGCAGATTACATGAAGGCTCCCATACACAGGGCTAAAGTCGCCCGGATCAGACAACAGTCTGATGTGTATGGGGGCGTCCCGACTTACCCCGAGAATGGATGTAAAGGGAGGGAAGGAACCGGCGTGTTTGAATTCCACTTGTTGATCCTTTTGTTCTCTTGAAAGATAATCCACCCCCAGAGGAGGCGACATCTGCTCTCAGAGAGAGAGAACACAAGAACATTTGGCCGAGCACTCCTGTATGTGATAGGAGAGAGCTGTCGGCCAAACGATTGTAGGGTTTGTTTAGTGAAAACAAGTGATCACCTATCCATGGGCCCGGTGATAACCTGCTGATCAGTGTCCGATCACTGGGACCCGCACTGATTGGGAAAACGGGGAATTTTTATCCATATGTTTCAGGTATGTGTCACATCCATTTTTAACACGGATGCCACACGTACTCATGTTATTCTATGGTGTTCCTCACACATGCATGTTTTTACATGGACCGAGTGGCCCCACGTTTCCCTGCACGCAGACATGTCCGTTTTTTTCTGCAGCAGCACGGGTATCAAACGCTGATGTGATCCGTGTGACACGTACCAGAGAAAACACTTGTCTCTGAAATAAAATGAATTTTTATACTCGCTTGTCTCCAGCCCTGCTGTCACTTGCTTCTGATCCCCGCTCATTATACTCAATGAATATGCACTGCACAGAGGACCTAGAAGCACCAGAGACATCAATGCCAGGGACAGCATCGCTGGGGAAAGGTGAGTATCCAAGGAACTCTGATGATATCCTGACAACTCCCACGCTACTGCGGGTGTAGCGACAGTGACTTCACGGGTTCATCAAAGTTCATTGGGAACTCTGATGAACCCATGACGTTACTGCCGCCACACCCACAACACCGCGGACATCACAGAGGTGTCATCAGGATGTCATCTGAGTTCATTGTGAACTCTGATTAACCCATGACATCACTGCCGCACCTGCACACATACTACTGAGGGCGTCCCTGCGGTGACTTGAGCTCACCTTATGAGATGCAGATCACCGAACGGAAGCATACACAGCAGTGTGTGTGTGCTCTCACAACCAATGAGGAACGTTCGGTTCTCCATTAAACGTGACAGCAGTATGGGATTGACGTGGCCGCCCCCAATTGGATTTCGACAGACCAGGATTAGGGCTTTGATAGAGAAATAAATTGGGAAAAAGGGTGTCTCTTGTCTTTATTTATTGAATGATTTTCTCTTTTTATGTCTTTCCAGGTTTGCTTTTGGGGAACATCGTGGGACCTCACTATGGATTACGGAGGAACTTTTTTTTTATGTATAAAAATCAAATAAATTGGTGAATGAGGGCTGAGTCTGAGGTTTCTTGTTCATATGAACTTTGTTACTCTCCTTTCAATTACTGGACTAGTGGTAGGGGTGCATGCTAGACGCCACCCATTACTAATACCAAGGCTTGATGCCAGCTGGCATCAACCCCACAAATATTACCCCGTTTGCCATTGCACCAGAGCAATGGGAAGAGTCGGGTCCAGCACCAAAATTGGCGCATCTAATGGATGCGCCACTTCTTGGGCATCTGTGGGCTACTATTGTTAGGCTGGAAAGGGCCAAATAATCATGGCCCTTTCCACCCTAATAATATCATCCCCTAGTTGTCTGCTGTACCATGGCTGGTTTTTAGTAAAAATGGAGGTGACTTTTTTTTTTTTTTAATCTAAAAATTTAAAAAATAAGCGTGGGATCCCCTATTTTTCATAACCAGCCAAGGTACAGCAGACAACTGAAGGTTGCAGCTGCTGCTGTTCCTGTGCTGGACATGAAAGTTGGGGGGACCCCACGGTTTTTTTTTTTCTTTAATTAAAAAATAAAAAATGGTGTTCTATCAGTTCTATTTATCTTTCCATATCTATAATTTTTCAGGCTTTACACATTAAAAAAAAACAGCCCAAAACATTCATTTCAGTATCATACTTTTTTTTTTTACCGGTACCACATGGACGACCATATCGATACGTATGGCTTGCACCTGTTTAAACACGGACATCTGAAAGGGGCCTTATGGATACCCATCTACTGTATGTACTATCATTTTGGGTTGCTGCAAATTATGATGTTCCCCTCCTTGGCTAAAAATACTTCTCAAAATTTCTAAGGCGTATTGTGACCCCTGTGTAAAATATATAGTGTGACCTCTGCCAGAGCCTGTCCTATGGAACAGTGGTGGCAACAAACAGATGCTTAGCGAAAAGTAACTTACGTCCCTTTAAATTAAAAAAAACAAACAAAACATTTTTGCCCCAAATGACCTGAATCAGGCGGTGTGAGCCTCACGAGTTATGTTGCCACAAAATGAGGGAAACACGACTGGGGCCTAATAAATGTGGGGCATAAGAGAGGATCAGGGGGCTGCCAACGACAGAAAATGAACTGTCAGCGAGATCTGAACAGTTTACTGTGGGTCTACATGCGAGGACTGTGAGTTGTTGTGGAAACTACCTACAGCAATGTGTGAACGCAGCCCGATACAGATCCAACCGGCAGTGACTGCTCACTAATGTCACTCCGAGCTTTATCATTATAGAAATGAACATTCTGCACAAACTTTTTAATAAAACAGTTTTATTAAAGCAAGTATATCAATTCTAAAAAAAAAAAAAAAAAAAAGGAGAAATATTTATACAGTTATATTTTTATAGAGAACCATTGATTCCATGCTGCACATGGGAACGGGTTACACACAAAATACAGAAATAAATTACAGTGAATAAACCAATTCCGACAAACTGGTACAGAGGGGAGCGGACCCTGCCCTCGGGGGGGGGGCTTACAGTCTACAGGGTAATGAGGAAGGGGGAGACAGTAGGTCGAGGATACAAATATATAACACTGACTGATGGGTACAGAGGGGAGATGACCCTGCCCTCGGGGGGGGGGGGGGGGGGGGCTTACAGTCTACAGGGTAATGAGGGAGGGGGAGACAGTAGGTCGGGGATACAAATATATCAACTGTAACAATCAACTTTAAAAATCAATACGTAGAATTAAGCCATGTTGGACATTGGCGACAGTGAAAGAAAAAAATCTTTTGTATTTGGGTCCCGTGCGTTTTAGGTGTTAGGGCTCATGCGCATGTTGCCGAATTTCATGCAGTTATGCTGCGTATTGCACTGCAGCGTAAATGCATGCGACCTGCGTCCCCTGCACAATCTATTAAGATTGTGCATAATCCATGTGCACATTTGAGAACGCAGCGATGTGAATGCCAAAATTTTGTTCCAAATCGCTGCGTGCTAAAAAGCAACATGTCACTTATTCCGTGCGCTTTGGATGCAGCCCCCGCTCTGTCTATGGGAGAGGCAGCATCCAGAGCGCATGACATCGGCATCTATTCTGCAGACACACTGAATCCATTACGCAGTGTTTATGCAGCGATTTGACGAGCACATGTGCTGCCAAATCCCTGCAGAAATTTCTACAGGGACACGACGCAACGTGTGCACAGCCTAAAAATTGTATTTCTGCATTTACCAGAAAAATCCTCTCTCGTTGAATACATTGGAGGACACAGGAGGGGTGATTTGGATTACACCACACTGCTCTCTCGGTCTCTGAGGTGGGACGACGGGGGGGGGGGGAATAACACCCAGTGCCGATAGTCACAAGCTGTATTTGAAAAACAAAGGGAGAAGATTAATAACTCACTGAGTTCCCTGTGCGAGGTCCCCCCCACCATGTGCAACACGGCCCCCTGCCGAGCGTGAGCCCCCCCCCAATGTGAAACACAGCCCCCTGCAAGCCAACATGCAACACAGCCCCCTGCAAGTCTCCACTGCCAACGTGCAACACGGCCCCCTGTAAGCCCCCCTCAACATGCAACACTGGCCCCCTGCCCATCAAGCACCCCCCAAAGTGAAGTATCACCCTCTACCTAGTGCGAGCCCCCCCAACGTACAGCCTCTCTCCCTGCGGGCACCCCCCCCCCCAAACGTGCAACACGGCCTCTTGCCCAGCACGAGCCCCCCAACATGCAACACGGTCCCCTGCTCAGCACGCCCTGCAAGACCTCCCCCAAGTGTGCAGCGTCACCCCCTGCCTAGTGCAAGCCCCAGCCAACATGCAGCCGCTCTCCCTGCGAGCCCCCCAAGTGCAGCGTCGCCCCTGCCCAGTGCGATCCCCCCACAATTGCAGTGTCGCCCCTGCCCAATGCGATCCCCCCACAAGTGCAGCGTCGCCCCCTGCCCAGTGCGAGCCCCCCCACAAGTGCAGTGCCGCCCCCTGCCCAGTGCGATCCCCCCACAAGTGCAGCGCCGCCCCCTGCCCAGTGCGATCCCCCCCACAAGTGCAGCGCCGCCCCCTGCCCAGTGCGATCCCCCCACAAGTGCAGCGCCGCCCCCTGCCCAGTGCGATCCCCCCACAAGTGCAGCGTCGCCCCCTGCCCAGTGCGATCCCCCCACAAGTGCAGCGTCGCCCCCTGCCCAGTGCGATCCCCCCACAAGTGCAGCGTCTCCCCCTGCTCACTGCGAGCCCCCCCACAAGTGCAGCGTCTCCCCCTGCTCACTGCGAGCCCCCCCACAAGTGCAGCGTCTCCCCCTGCTCACTGCGAGCCCCCCACAAGTACAGCGTCGCCCCCTGCGAGCCCCCCCCCCCCCAAGTGCAGTGTCGCCCGCTGCCCAGTGCGAGCCCCCCCAAGTGTAGTGTCACCCAGTGCGAGCCCCCCCAAGTGCAGCGTCGCCTTCTGCCCAGTGCGAGCCCCCCCAAGTGCAACGTCGCCTGCTGCCCAGTGCGAGCCCCCCCAAGTGCAGCTTCGCCCGCTGCCCAGTGCGAGCCCCCCCAAGTGCAGAGTCGCCCGCTGCCCAGTGCGAGCCCCCCCACGTGCAGCGTCGCCTAGTGCGAGCCCCCAAGTGCAGCGTCGCCCCTTGCGAGCCCCCCACAAGTGCAGCGTCGCCCCTTGCGAGCCCCCCACAAGTGCAGCGTCGCCCCTTGCGAGCCCCCCACAAGTGCAGCGTCGCCCCTTGCGAGCCCCCCACAAGTGCAGCGTCGCCCCTTGCGAGCCTCCCACAAGTGCAGCGTCGCCCCTTGCGAGCCCCCCACAAGTGCAGCGTCGCCCCTTGCGAGCCCCCCACAAGTGCAGCGTCGCCCCTTGCGAGCCCCCCACAAGTGCAGCGTCGCCCCTTGCGAGCCCCCCACAAGTGCAGCGTCGCCCCTTGCGAGCCCCCCACAAGTGCAGCGTCGCCCCTTGCGAGCCCCCCACAAGTGCAGCGTCGCCCCTTGCGAGCCCCCCACAAGTGCAGCGTCGCCCCTTGCGAGCCCCCCACAAGTGCAGCGTCGCCCCTTGCGAGCCCCCCACAAGTGCAGCGTCGCCCCTTGCGAGCCCCCCACAAGTGCAGCGTCGCCCCTTGCGAGCCCCCCACAAGTGCAGCGTCGCCCCTTGCGAGCCCCCCACAAGTGCAGCGTCGCCCCTTGCGAGCCCCCCACAAGTGCAGCGTCGCCCCCTGCGAGCCCCCCCCACAAGTGCAGCGTTGCCCCGTGAGCCCCCCCACATGTGCAGCGTCGCCCCCTGCCCAGTGCGAGCCCCCCCACACAAGTGCAGCGTCGCCCCCTGCGAGTGCGTCGCCCCCTGCCCAGTGCGAGCCCCCCACACAAGTGCAGCGTCGCCCCCTGCGAGCCCTCACAACACGCACCAACGCCCCGCTGCCCAGTGTGAGCCCCCAAACGTGCGGAGTCGCTCCCTGGCAAGTGCAAGTCCCCCTAAAACGTTCCACATTGCTTCCTGCAAGTGCAAGCCCCCCCAAACATGCAGCGTCGCCTCCTGCCTAGTGTAACCCCCACATTCCTTATGAAAGCCTCCACAGCATCACCCCCTGCTCCGTGTAACCCCCCCATAAGCCCCCTTCCTTATTGAAGCCTCCACAGCACGGTGCTGCAGCCTCAGTACATGCCCTGTGACATATACACGAGCTGCAGCCCCCCGCACTGACAGGAGACACTGCTCTGTGCCCCCAAAATCCAGTCTGACACCTCCGCGTTATCACTAATGAGGACTGTTTCTCCACCTCAGGGTCAGGCTCCGTCCGCTCTGCACAGCCCGAGCACCGCTGCTTCCCGCCCACAGCTCTGCAGTCTGCGCTGCACTGAGGAGGCCCCGCCCCTTCCGGTGACGTCTTTCCCTCGAAAAATCAACTACTCCACTCTAGAGGCTCCCAGCAGCATACACAGGAGTGTGGGGAGGGTCCACAGCGAGTGCTGCCCTCCAGCGGCTGACACATGGTGCTACAGGCTGCACAGCCTGCTGGACGGTCACAGTGCGCAGCCCCTGAGCACCTCTATAGCGCACACTGCAGGAGTCCTCATGGCTCCCCTCCTGGAGTACGAGAACCAGATCTTCCTGGACCTGTTCCATGAGGACGGGCTGGTGATCGCCGCCCGTGGACTCGGCATTGACAGGATCCTGCAGAACTTCCTGAAGCTGTATTGTGACCCGGGAAACCTGGTGCTGAATACCGGTCCTGCAGAGGAGGTAACAGGAGCAAGCAGAGCGGGGGCGGGACCGGCAGCGAGTGTCATGGGGGAGAGGGGCCGGCAGCGAGTGTCATGGGGGAGAGGGGCCGGCAGCGAGTGTCATGGGGGAGAGGGGCCGGCAGCGAGTGTCATGGGGGAGAGGGGCCGGCAGCGAGTGTCATGGGGGAGAGGGGCCGGCGGCGAGTGTCATGGGGGAGAGGGGCCGGCGGCGAGTGTCATGGGGGAGAGGGGCCGGCGGCGAGTGTCATGGGGGAGAGGGACCGGCGGCGAGTGTCATGGGGGAGAGGGGCCGGCGGCGAGTGTCATGGGGGAGAGGGGCCGGCGGCGAGTGTCATGGGGGAGAGGGGCCGGCGGCGAGTGTCATGGGGGAGAGGGGCCGGCGGTGAGTGTCATGGGGGAGAGGGGCCGGCGGCGAGTGTCATGGGGGAGAGGGGCCGGCGGCGAGTGTCATGGGGGAGAGGGGCCGGCGGCGAGTGTCATGGGGGAGAGGGGCTGGCGGCGAGTGTCATGGAGGAGGGGATGATAGCAAGCGAGCCTGGTAGGGAAGGTCAGATGTAGCAGAGCAGAGACAGTCAGACACTGTACATCTGTCTCTGTACTGTTACATCTTATTGTCTCACTTAGATATAGCAGAGCTGAGACAGATGAGGTAAAGCAGAGACTGTCAGATGTAGCAGAACAGAGACAGTCAGAGATGCTACATCTGTGTGAGGTGGTCAGGTGTAGCAGAGCTGAGACACTTCATCTGATGTATCGTCTCTGACAGTCTGCTCTGCTACATCTGACCGTCTTTCCTACATCGGACCGAGTTGGTCAGGTATAGCAGAGCAGAGTCAGATGGAAGAGGGAACTAACCCAGGAGTTCTCCAGCTGAGCGAGGACTACCTGCATTCACCTGGGGGCAGTCCCCGGCTTCAGTGGTGGTTCCAATCACTAAATAGAAGCTGGTTCATCGTAAGGCTATGTTCACATGTTGCTTTTTTGCTGCTTTTTTCCTGCAGCCACACCTGCTCTTTTGACAGTAAAAAAAGGAGCTTCCAAACAGCCGGTTTTGCTGGATTTTTTTACAGCTTTTTTTTGCTGCGTTTCTTGGTGTCTTTTGTCTACAGAACATGTTGGAATAATGTTAGATTCATTCACCACAAAAGCAGCAAAACGCTCAGTTGTGTTTTTGCACTTCTGTCATTGCTTTCAATAGTGAAAAAAGCAGCAAAAACGCTGAAATAACTGACACGCTGCTTCTTTCAAAAACGCAGCAGTTTTCCATTTCAGACAGGTAAAAAAAGCAGACGTGTGTGAGATTTCTGGAATCTTGCAGCTTTTGCTGTTAGTGTAAAAAGCAGCTTTTCATTTACATAAAAAGCAACATGTGAACACAGCCTAACCCGAGCACCACGCGATACCCGGCCCTGCTTATGTCTAGATCGAGCACCCCAATGCTCACCCCAATGCTCACCCCAGTGCTCACCCCAATGCTCACCCCAATGCTAGATATAGTAACGAGCAGTGCCCAGCACTACTCCCCATGCAAAAAACAGACCCTCCTCCAAAAATATTAAAAGAAAATGGTGACACAAGCTATTTTTATTTTTTTTTTTAATGAATTTCCACAATTTTTTTCACCGTTTAAACTTTTTTTTTTAATTATTCTTTATTACCATAATCGTACTGACCTGTAGAATCCTATTGTTAGGTCAGTTTTACCACCCTCCAATGAATCTCATAAACCCCCCTCCCCTCATTGAAAATTACATCCTGGGCGGCACGGTGGCTCAGTGGTTAGCACTGTATGGTGGCTCAGTGGTTAGCACTGCAGCCTTGCAGCGCTGGGATCCTGGGTTCTCATCCCACCAAGGACACCATCTACAAGGAGTTTGTATGTTCTCCCCGTGTTTGCGTGGGTTTCCTCCGGGTCTCTGGTTTCCTCTCACACTACAAAGACATACTGATAGGGACCTTAGATTATGAGCCCCAATGGGGACAGTGTTGCCATTGTATGTAAAGTGCTATGGAATTAATAGCGCTATATAAATGAATAAATATTATATTATTATTATTATCCTGCAAAAAAACAAGTCCTCCTATGGCTGCATGGATGAAAATATTAAAATGATGGCTCATAGAAGAAGGGAGGAAAAAAATGAAACCACCAAAACATGGGAAAGCACCTGGTCAGGAGTGGGTTAATGTGGCCTTGATGATGGGTATTTTGGAGCAGCGTTATCATGTGTCGTGGGTATTTTGGAGCAGCACATAGTATTGATTTTCGGGTAAGGCTGGTTTCACATCTCCGGTATTTTGCCGGATGCGGCACAAATGCAGTACAGTTACATTAATTTACAATGGAAGTGCGACACCATGCGGACACGTGCTTCATACACAACCGCATGGTGTCGCGCTTCCATTGTAAATGAATGTAACTGTTCTCCATTTGTGCCGGATCCGGCTTCCAGCAAAATACCGGGGATGTGAAACCAGCCTAAGGCCACAACAGT
The DNA here is from genome assembly GCF_048569485.1 of Anomaloglossus baeobatrachus. Classification (NCBI taxonomy): domain Eukaryota; kingdom Metazoa; phylum Chordata; class Amphibia; order Anura; family Aromobatidae; genus Anomaloglossus; species Anomaloglossus baeobatrachus. Next base: position 231,664,527 of record NC_134359.1, on the reverse strand, counting down.
TCTCCTGTAATGTCTTTCTTTATAACATTGGTGCTGCTCTGTCGTTTCAGGAATATCTAATTGAACAGATGAGATTGGAAGGAGTCGCCCATTTGCCTCGTATTATCACCAATGAGGTTGGCAGCAATGAACGCTACGATGTCTACACACAGGGGGCGTCCTGTTCGTCACCAGCCGCATCCTCGTGGTTGATTTCCTCACTGACCGGATTCCTGCCAGCCTGATAACTGGTGAGTGCCACAACACCGGGAGAGAAGAGCAATCACTGACATAAGGCGCATCAGACTGATGTCAGCCCTGGAGGGAGAAGAAAGGCCGAGCCATCAACACCAATAATGAAATCCTTCACATAGTAGAAAACTCCTTTGATTTAAAGGGAACCTGTCACCAGATTTGGGGCCTATAAGCTGCGGCCACCACCAGTGGGCTCTTATATACGGCATTCTAACATGCTGTATATAAGAGCCCAGGCCGCTGTGTAGAACATAAAAACACTTTATAATACTCACCTAAACGGTTGCTGCGGTGGATTTGGGTCATATGGCTGTCTTCGTCCTCCGGTGCTGGCGCCTCCTCTTTCGGCCATCTTCGTTCTCCTTCTGAAGCCTGGGTGCATGACGCGTCCTATGTCATACACACTCACCGGTCCCGCTCATGCACACTACAATACTTTGAGCTGCCCTGCTCAGGGAAGATCAAAGTGCACCTGCGCAAGACCTCAATGTCGGCAAGTGTGGGTGACGTAGGACGCGTCATGCACCCCGGCTTCAGAAGATGGAGGACAAAGATGGCCAAAAGAGGAAGCGCCAGTACCGGAGAATGGAGACACCCATATGACCCAACTCCACTGCAGCGACTGTTTAAGTATTATGAAGTGTTTTTTACGTTATATAGAGGAGCCTGGGCTCTTATATACAGCATGTTAGAGTGTGTATATAAGAGCCCACTGGTGGTGGCCGCAGCTTATAGGCCCCAAATCTGGTGACAGGTTCCCTTTAAAGCATTTTTCATGTTTATCGGTTCCTCATCACCGGTCAAGAGTTCTAGTATGCTAGGCCAAAAATAGGCCAAAGGTCTTGAGTCTGAATTTCGCAAATAAATATTTTAAGTGGTTTCTTAGTAGTAGAAAGATTGGCGATACCTATTAACTAACAAGACTGTGACTGGAGTTGGAGCCTGATCATGCGCGAAGTGTCACTTCTGTATATTAGGAGCGATAACTTATTAAGTACTGTTGTAGCAGTATAATTATTATATTTTGCGTTGGAGCCCAGGAGATTCTATTGGTTCTCCTAACATTTGATATTGATGATGAGTGGGGGTCCGACAAGCTGCACCCCCAATGAAAACTATTCTTACCTCTGATCAGAGCTGCACAGCACCATTCATTGTGTAGTGGCCGGGTCGTGCTCTGGCGTTCAGCTCCTACGTGCTCCCGGTGCAGCTCTGTTCAGTGTTTACACCCTCCGCAGCCCAAATCAGTGCAGGTTCCTGGTGACCTGAAAATGGGTCGTCAATATGTGCCATGGGAGTTCCTTATTGGATTTATCTTGGACCTTGCTCTTTTTTTTTTGGGGGGGGGGGGGGTGTATGGGAATAATTGGCATGTAGTGTTCCACCCAGCAATGATAACAGTGGTCACAGACTGGCGATTGTGCTACTTTCAGTGATGCCATGATGATGGAAATGCTACTTTTAAACTCTATGTTGAGGGGGCATCACTGTCAATGAGGGGAGCTGCTGTCAGTCTGCAGGACGTCGGCAGTGACGCCCATCAATAGAGCAGACTAGAAGAGGAAGAGCTGCACTGTTGACATGAGGTTAAAGGGAATCTGTCACCAGGTTTTTGCTACCTCATCTGAGAACAGCATATTGTAGGGGCAGAGATCCTGATCACTGCAGACATTGGAAAGGGTCCGGATACAAAGTAGCAAGCCAATATCACAGCTGCTAGGAGGAAGGTTTACTGAGATCCTATAGAAATGATTGATGCTCTGCAATTGGTTATTTACTACTGCATTGCCAGATGTTGACTATGGAAATCGCCCGACCATGGACATGTGGTGATTATATGAGGCAACCCATTATATCATACCCTTAAGGGGGCTTTACACGCAGCGACATCGCTAGCGAAAGCACCCGCCCCCGTCGGTTGTGCGTCACGGGCAAATCGCTGCCCATGGCGCACAACATCATTAGGACCCGTCATACGGACTTACCTGACTAGCGACGTCGCTGTGGCCGGCGAACCACCTCCTTTCTAAGGGGACAGTTTGTGCGACGTCACACGGCAGCCGTCCAATAGAAGCGGAGGGGCGGAGATGAGCTGGACAAACATCCCGCCCACCTCCTTCCTTCCTCATTGTGGGCGGCCACAGGTACGATGTTGTTCCTCGTTCCTGCGGTGTCACACGTAGCGATATGTGCTGCCTCAGGAACGACGAGCAACCTGCGTCCTCAACAACCAACGATTTTTTTGAAAAGGAGCGACGTTTCGACGATTAGGTGAGTATTTTTGATCGTTAACACTCACTTGGAGCTGTTACACGCAACGACGTGGCTAACGATGACGGATGTGCGTCACGGAATCCGTGACCCCGGCGATATATCGTTAGATACGTCATTGCGTGTAACGGGGCCTTAAGAGTCACTATTTGATGTAGAGTGGTCTCTTCTGAGGTGAAAATGGGTGCACCCTGGACTAACACTATCCTTTTGAGGGACAACAACTAACATAAAGACTAACCGCAAGACCAATCGTTTGTTACCCCTGCTTCAGTCCATGGAATTTATATTCATTTATTTTTTGTCATAACTGATTTGATCACCTGCAACTAATCTGTTATTGATCCTCGCTATAGTTGGAGGATACTACATGTTGGAAAAGTGATCTACATTATACACCATGTTTAGTCATTCTATTTATTCTACAAACGACCCCCGAGGAACCTCCCGTTTGGAGGTGAAACGCATCGGGCCGGTTAGGGGTACATGGGTTGTTAGATGAGCGACCCTGTGATATATGGTGTAACAAGCAGCCATGACACCTTTTAATAACTTGTTTTTATGTTAGGAAATACAGTCAGGGCCAGAAATATTTGGACAGTGACACAAGTTTTGTTATTTTAGCTGTTTACAAAAACATGTTCAGAAATACAATTATATATATAATATGGGCTGAAAGTGCACACTCCCAGCTGCAATATGAGAGTTTTCACATCCAAATCGGAGACAGGGTTTAGGAATCATAGCTCTGTAATGCATAGCCTCCTCTTTTTCAAGAGACCAAAAGTAATTGGACAAGGGACTCTAAGGGCTGCAATTAACTCTGAAGGCGTCTCCCTCGTTAACCTGTAATCAATGAAGTAGTTAAAAGGTCTGGGGTTGATTACAGGTGTGTGGTTTTGCATTTGGAAGCTGTTGATGTGACCAGACAACATGCGGTCTAAGGAACTCTCAATTGAGGTGAAGCAGAACATCCTGAGGTTGAAAAAAAAGAAAAAATCCATCAGAGAGATAGCAGACATGCTTGCAGTAGCAAAATCAACAGTCGGGTACATTCTGAGAAAAAAGGAATTGACTGGTGAGCTTGGGAACTCAAAAAGGCCTGGGCGTCCATGGATGACAACAGTGGTGGATGATCGCCGCATACTTTCTTTGGTGAAGAAGAACCCGTTCACAACATCAACTGAAGTCCAGAACACTCTCAGTGAAGTAGGTGTATCTGTCTCTAAGTCAACAGTAAAGAGAAGACTCCATGAAAGTAAATACAAAGGGTTCACATCTAGATGCAAACCATTCATGAATTCCCAAAATAGACAGGCCAGAGTTAAATTTGCTGAAAAACACCTCATGAAGCCAGCTCAGTTCTGGAAAAGTATTCTATGGACAGATGAGACAAAGATCAACCTGTACCAGAATGATGGGAAGAAAAAAGTTTGGAGAAGAAAGGGAACGGCACATGATCCAAGGCACACCACATCCTCTGTAAAACATGGTGGAGGCAACGTGATGGCATGGGCATGCATGGCTTTCAATGGCACTGGGTCACTTGTGTTTATTGATGGCATAACAGCAGACAAGAGTAGCCGGATGAATTCTGAAGTGTACCGGGATATACTTTCAGCCCAGATTCAGCCAAATGCCGCAAAGTTGATCGGACGGCGCTTCATAGTACAGATGGACAATGACCCCAAGCATACAGCCAAAGCTACCCAGGAGTTCATGAGTGCAAAAAAGTGGAACATTCTGCAATGGCCAAGTCAATCACCAGATCTTAACCCAATTGAGCATGCATTTCACTTGCTCAAATCCAGACTTAAGACGGAAAGACCCACAAACAAGCAAGACCTGAAGGCTGCGGATGTAAAGGCCTGGCAAAGCATTAAGAAGGAGGAAACCCAGCGTTTAGTGATGTCCATGGGTTCCAGACTTAAGGCAGTGATTGCCTCCAAAGGATTCGCAACAAAATATTGAAAATAAAAATATTTTGTTTGGGTTTGGTTTATTTGTCCAATTACTTTTGACCTCCTAAAATGTGGAGTGTTTGTAAAGAAATGTGTACAATTCCTACAATTTCTATCAGATATTTTTGTTCAAACCTTCAAATTAAACGTTACAATCTGCACTTGAATTCTGTTGTAGAGGTTTCATTTCAAATCCAATGTGGTGGCATGCAGAGCCCAACTCGCCAAAATTGTGTCACTGTCCAAATATTTCTGGACCTAACTGTAGATTTTTAATATCCCTTAGATCCTTGACTATAGGACTATTGACTACTGGACGGATTAGGGGTTGGTCGGACTGCTGTATTCACAATTTCGGGGAAACGATCCTTTTCTTTTAGAGGTCCTGCTCAAATAGTCATGTTTAATGATTATTTCCTTTTCTAGATCTTGAGAGGTAATGCTGATTAATATTAAAAAATAACCTTATGTGATATCATCTTGGGAGGGGGTTTCATATTGTCTATTGAGTCTTTAGCACATCTACTAAAATGTAGAATTGTTTTTGAAGTGTATTGTAAGCTTTGTCTTACTTTTAACGATATAGAAAAAACATTAATTTTAGGAGTTGTTTGTGAAAAGCAGAGCTCTTGATTCCAGCGATGTGTCACTTACTGAGCTGTTTGCTGTCATTTTGATAAAATCAGTGTTTTCTCTGATGCAGATTTATCAGTTATACAGCGCTCATGAATATGCTGGACTACCTGCAGCACGCCAAGTAGTCCTCTAGTGATAATCTACTGCTGATTACAGAGTGATTTTATCAAAACAGCACTAAGCAGCCCAGTTACTGACACATCGCCGGAATCAGAGTCTCTGCCCTTACGTTAATCTGCTCTCAGATTAAGTGGCAAAAACCTGGTGACAGATTCCCTTTAAAGGAAGCTGGAGTGTCACCGGACCTGGTCCAGCAAAGATCAGCACCAGATAGGTATTTGCCAGTAAGGTTTTAGCCCCACACGAAAAGATAACCAAAGTTCTGGATAACCCCTTTAATGTTACACTTTTTAGATACAGCATTAATCTATGTTCCTTATCTTGTCCTCCACAGCTGCATTCATAATTCTGCAGGTTTCACAGCCAATTTCTCCTGGTATTGTTTGCAGACAACGGGCTTGATGTTTCTGCCTCTTGATGAATCGGGTGCTCGGGACAAGTGGTGTACGCCTTGTCACAAATCATACTCTAGCCCCTGCTGGATTAAGATTTTTGGTGTAGCGAATGCTGCCACTCATCATGAATGTCACGTAGAGTGGTTGCCACGCTGCCCCGTCTGCGCCCATTATGTTATAGCTATGTGAATATGGCGTGGGAGCTTCAAAAGTTGTGTAATTTTGCTAAAGTCGCCAGTTGCTCCAAAATTATGCAGCTTTTTAAAGCGTTTTACCCATTAAAGCTTTGATGAATCAGGCTTAGTATGTTCTGGTGTTTGACATTCAGGAACATATATACCGAGCACGGGACACTTCTCTCATTTATTATGTTTGCTTATTTATAGTGCTATCTTGTTCTGCCACTCTTTACAGATATTGCCGTCACTCACTGTCTCCCATTGGGGCTAGCAATCTAATGCTTTTGGCTAATTGCCTCTCTTTATCCAGAGATTACTTTAGACGCTGGAGAATAAAACTGTCCACTAGGTGTATAAAACCCCTGCTTATTCTAATTTCACCACTAGAGGGCAGCATAGTTCTGCTTTCTTCCCTAACATTCAACTCCTGTGTTATTTGACCTGAATTCTTAAAAATTTGGTTGGATGCAAATGGGACTATTACATTTTAGTGTTATGGCTTTAAACCTTTATCATTCCCCCATCCTTTCATAAATCAAAAAAGCAATCACTGGAAACCTGCTTCTCTGAAATGATCACAAGGCGGTTGCCTGAGCAAAAAGAAGGCTTAGGACACTTTGTTCTCTTACTTCAAGACAGTTTAGACTATATCTGAAATTACTTCTGTCCATTAAGTGGAACATAAAGATCATAAGGCATTTAGGGATATTGTGTTGGTAAGGTAATGGTACCGTCACACTTTAGTGACGCTCCAGCGATCCCACCAGCGATCTGACCTGGTCAGGATCGCTGGTGCGTCGCAACATGGTCGCTGGTGAGCTGTCAATCAGGCAGATCTCACCAGCGACCAGCCAGCAGCGACGCGTGGAAGAGATGCTGTGCTTGGTAACTAAGGTCAATATCGGGTAACCCAGCGCTTGGTTACCCGATATTTACCTTGGTTACCAGCGCACATCGGTTAGCGCTGGCTCCCTGCACTCCTAGCCAGAGTACACATCGGGTTAATAAGCAAACAGCTTTGCTTATTTACCCGATGTGTACTCTGGCTACGTGTGCAGGGAGCTGGCACTGGCAGCGTGAGAGCGGAGGATGCTAGTAACCAAGGTAAATATCGGGTAACCAAGCAAAGGGCTTTGCTTGGTTGCCCGATATTTACCTTGGTTACAGCTTACCGCAGGCTGCTAGACGCCGGCTCCCTGCTCCCTGCACATTCAGATCGTTACTCTCTCGCTGTCAAACACAGCGATGAGTGCGTCACGGCGGGAGAGCAACGTCCAAAAAATGAACCAGCACTGTGTGTAACGAGCAGCGATCTCACAGCAGGGGCCAGATCGGTGCTCAGTGTCACACACAGCGAGATCACTAATGACGTCACTGCTGCGTCACAAAAACCGTGACTCAGCGGCGATCTCGCTATGTGAGAAGTACCCCTAAGTGACTAGTGACGTGATTGCTATCGATAATCCACTTCTCATTGTTTTCTTCAGGTATCCTTGTGTATAAAGCACACAAGATTATGGAGTCCTGCCAGGAAGCCTTCATCCTGCGCTTATATCGACAAAAGAACAAGCAGGGTTTTATAAAGGCCTTCACCGACAATCCACTCGCTTTTCACACCGGTTTCTGCCAAGTGGAACGAGTCATGAGAAATCTGTTTGTCAGAAAACTTTACTTATGGCCGAGGTGAGTAGACACAGATTTACTCTGAACACGTCTAAAATTGGTTAAAAACAATGTGATTTTGGTCCTTGAAATAAATTGATGTTGGATATATTTGTCATTTTTTTGGTTGTTTTATAGATGAGCTGTATGTGAATGTACAGTAGCTCTGTGTAAGCCTGAATCTGCGGACATTGATGGGCCTCAGTGAACTCCATCAACTTACCGTATTTTTTGTGTTATAAAATGCACCAGATTATAAGACGCACCCAAAATTTGGAGAAAAAAAATGAAAAAAAAAATATGGGGTCCGTTTTATAATCTGGTGGTGTCTTATCAGGGAGAGGGGGCAGCAGCAGAGCAGAAGTCACAGGAGGCAGAGGCAGTACTGGAGTACGGTGATGCTGGCAATTGTACAGAGGGAGGCCCAGATACTCACTGCGGTCTCTGCTCTGCGCGGGGCTGGTGATGCTGCTCTGTCGGTGGTCTACGATGAGGGCTTCAAATTATGGCGGCTGGAGTCAGCGCATGCGCAGATGAGAGATTGAGCTGAGAGCTCCATCTGCGCAGGCGCTGACTCTAGACGCCATTATTTGAATCCCTGACCGCCGACATCATCAGAATGACCACCTGCCGCACAGCGCAGCCACGCGCCGAGCAGAACAGAGCAGGCGCACACAGAGCAGAGCCAAGCAAAGGGGCACCGCCCAATGCACACAACAGTGCCGTACTGACCAGCGTCGGCAACACCCACATAACATTATCCCTGCCTCCTTTGACCCCCTTCACAACACCCCGGTAAGCTACATTTGGATTTTAAGACGCACCCCTCATTTTCATCCCAAATTTTTGGGAAGAAATGTGCGTCTTATAATCCCAAAAATACGGTAAATAACTTATTAAAGGGATTGTCCACTACTAGGACAACCCTTTCTGATTCCACATGTTTGCCCCAGGTAAAATAGATTATACTCACCTCCTGCACTAGTGCTGTTCCTGTGGTGCCACAGCTACAGGGCTTATGTGGGGTTGGGACGTCATGCGAGTCCTGCGACCGGCTTCCTACGCCCCGCCTTCAGACACAGAAGCAATCAGTGGGAATTGAACGCAGCCGCAGCGCTGACAAAGGTGGCCGAAAGAGCAGGCGCGGGACCCTGAGAACGGAGACGCCCATCAGACCAGTCTACACCACACCGACCGTTAGGTGAGTATTAAATCATCCGATGACCGGTTCCCTTTAACTTGTTTGGTCTGAAGGCGGGGAGAAGGAAGCCGGCGGTGATTGGATGCAGGGCTTGTCGTGGGCGGGGGGTGCGCTGCTCGACCTCGCTTGCGGCTCGGGTCCGGCTGCTGCTGCTCGGTGGCTCGAGCGGTGGGCCGGATCCGGGGACTCGAGTGGCGCTCCTCGCCCGTGAGTGAAAGGGGTGGTTTGGTTTGGGGATGTAGTCCGTGACACCACCCACGGTTTGTGGTGAGGTTGGGACACCACCACTGCTCTGGACGGGGATCCCGGGAGCGATGACAGGGAGCAGCTGAGATGTTTCTCTCCCCTCCGTGGATAGGGGGATTTGGGTGGTCCCGGGGCCTGGTGAAGGTGACTGGAAGGTGGATGGCGGGAGTTGGGGAGGTGCAGGGTCGCGGGGGCAGCGCAGTGCCAGCGCAGTGCCAGACGGCACAGTGGTACTCACTCAGCCAGTAACGTACACGGAGTCTCTGGTGAAACAAACAGCTGGATGGACGGGTCCCACTGGCTGTGGTGGTCACTCCCGGTACGTTGGCTGTGACTGTCTCTCCCTGCACCCTTAATGTGTTGTCGGCCCCGATGGCTTCCCACCGGTAGCCCGCTCCCCAGCGGTGTATTGCCGGAGGAGCCCCTTTTTGCCCGCAGGCTCTGGCCCTGGGAACTCTAGCTGTGGCGGTAGTTGTATTTCCCTTCACGGTTGAGCGGTTGCCTTCAGTCGGATCTTTGCTGCTGGGGAACCCCAGAGGTTCCCGTCGCTGACGAATTTGACCGGTTTAACGGCGACTCCAATCCTGGTCGGGGTCCGTGCTGGCTTTTCTTCGCTCCCCGATCCGGTACCGGCGGGCCACCGCTTGACCCCGGTCCTTACGGTTGTGCGTCACTTGGCCTCGCCTGCAGACGGTCACCACCGTCTGCCAACCTTGCTCTCAGGTGCCCGGGCCACGTACCCGGACACGGTCAGTCAGCTCCTCTACTACCACTTCCCTAAACTGATCTGCTCTCCTTTCCCGCCTCCAGGCCTGTGAACTCCTCGATGGGCGGGGCCAACCGCCTGACCCCCACCCCACCTGGTGTGGACATCAGCCCCTGGAGGGAGGCAACAAGGATTTGTGTGTGACTGGTGTTCCTAACCGGGGTGTGGGGTGTGTTGTTGCAGTACCTGTGACGTCCTGGCTTGTCCAGTGCGCCACAGGCTCACATGACGTCAGAACCTGCAACAAAGGCTCCTGGCCGACCCTACGGTGCAGATGGGAAATCATCCTAAGTCCTCATTCATATGTCCAAAAAACAGACATGTTCACATTTGATCTGATTTGTACATCTCTATGAATGTGTACGTGATGTGAATGGACAGCACATGGAGGTTACGTTACCTTCGTGCTGTCCGATTTTTACCTAGCTGCCGTCCTTTATCATCTTGTGCCAGGCACTAAATCCTTTACTGGAATTGTGCTCTTATCTGTGCTGCAGATGTAGAAAACAAATAGTCGTGAACGATTAATCACTACTTGTATGAAAGTAATAGCACAAGAACTGTATGGGGGCTCAACCAAACTCTCCTCAATCTGAGTCCCTGCCCCTGGTGAGAAGCCCCCTGATTAATGCAGGATCAGGTTTAGCAGAATTTATTAACTAGTTACTGATGGGATTCTATGATGATTGGAGGAGCTATAGACAGGGCAGAGCTAGTGGCAGAGGGAAGAGCTATAGACAGGGTAGAGCTAGTGGCAGAGGAAGGAGCTATAGACAAGGTAGTGGCAGAGGAAGGCGCTATAGACGGGGTAGAGGCAGAGGAAGGCGCTATAGACTGGGTAGAGGCAGAGGAAGGCGCTATAGACTACTGGGTAGAGGCAGAGGAAGGCGCTATAGACTGGGTAGAGGCAGAGGGAGGAGCTATAGACTGGGTAGGGGCAGAGGGAGGAGCTAAAGACGGGGTAAGGGCAGAGGGAGGAGCTATAGACGGGGTAGGGGCAGATTGAGGAGCTATAGATGGGGTAGGGGCAGAGGGAGGAGCTATAGACGGGGTAGGGGCAGAGGGAGGAGCTATAGATGGGGTAGTGGCAGAGGAAGGCGCTATAGACGGGGTAGAGGCAGAGGAAGGTGCTATAGACTGGGTAGAGGCAGAGGAAGGCGCTATAGACGGGGTAGAGGCAGAGGAAGGCGCTATAGACGAGGCAGAGGAAGGTGCTATAGACGAGGTAGAGGCAGAGGAAAGCGCTATAGACTGGGTAGAGGCAGAGCAAGGCGCTATAGACGAGGTAGAGGCAGAGAAAGGCGCTATAGACGGGGTAGAGGCAGAGGAAGGCGCTATAGACGGGGTAGAGGCAGAGGAAGGCGCTATAGACGGGGTAGAGGCAGAGGAAGGCGCTATAGACGGGGTAGAGGCAGAGGAAGGCGCTATAGACGGGGTAGAGGCAGAGCAAGGCGCTATAGACTGGGTAGAGGCAGAGCAAGGCACTATAGACTGGGTAGAGGCAGAGCAAGGCGCTATAGACGAGGTAGAGGCAGAGCAAGGCGCTATAGACGGGGTAGAGGCAGAGCAAGGCGCTATAGACGTGGTAGAGGCAGAGGAAGGCGCTATAGACTGGGTAGAGGCAGAGGAAGGCGCTATAGACTGGGTAGAGGCAGAGGAAGGCGCTATAGACTGGGTAGAGGCAGAGGAAGGCGCTATAGACTGGGTAGAGGCAGAGGAAGGCGCTATAGACTGGGTAGAGGCAGAGGAAGGCGCTATAGACTGGGTAGAGGCAGAGGAAGGCGCTATAGACGGGGTAGAGGCAGAGGAAGGCGCTATAGACGGGGTAGAGGCAGAGGAAGGCGCTATAGACTGGGTAGTGGCAGAGGAAGGCGCTATAGACGGGGTAGTGGCAGAGGGAGGCGCTATAGACGGGGTAGTGGCAGAGGGAGGCGCTATAGACTGGGTAGGGGCAGAGGGAGGCGCTATAGACGGGGTAGGGGCAGAGGGAGGCGCTATAGACGGGGTAGGGGCAGAGGAAGGCGCTATAGATGGGGTAGTGGCAGAGGAAGGCGCTATAGACGGGGTAGTGGCAGAGGACGGCGCTATAGACGGGGTAGTGGCAGAGGAAGGCGCTATAGACGGGGTAGTGGCAGAGGACGGCGCTATAGACGGGGTAGTGGCAGAGGACGGCGCTATAGACGGGGTAGTGGCAGAGGAAGGCGCTATAGACAGGGTAGTGGCAGAGGAAGGCGCTATAGACGGGGTAGTGGCAGAGGGAGGCGCTATAGACTGGGTAGGGGCAGAGGGAGGCGCTAAAGACGGGGTAGGGGCAGAGGGAGGCGCTATATACAGGGGTAGGGGCAGAGGAAGACGCTATAGATGGGGTAGGGGCAGAGGAAGGCGCTATAGACGGGGTAGGGGCAGAGGGAGGAGCTATAGACGGGGTAGGGGCAGAGGGAGGAGCTATAGACGGGGTAGGGGCAGAGGGAGGAGCTATAGACGGGGTAGGGGCAGAGGGAGGTGCTATAGACGGGGTAGAGGGAGGGGCTATAGACGGAGTAGGGGCAGAGGGAGGAGCTATAGACGGGGTAGGGGCAGAGGGAGGAGCTATAGACGGGGTAGGGGCAGAGGAAGGCGCTATAGACGGGGTAGGGGCAGAGGGAGGAGCTATAGACGGGCTAGTGGCAGAGGGAGGAGCTATAGACGGGGTAGGGGCAGAGGGAGGCGCTATAGACGGGGCAGAGGGAGGAGCTATAGACGGGGCAGAGGGAGGAGCTATAGATGGGGTAGGGGCAGAGGGAGGAGCTATAGACGGGGTAGTGGCAGAGGGAGGAGCTATAGACGGGGTAGGGGCAGAGGGAGGCGCTATAGACAGGGCAGAGGGAGGCGCTATAGACGGGGCAGAGGGAGGCGCTATAGATGGGGCAGAGGGAGGAGCTATAGACGGGGCAGAAGGAGGCGCTATCTTCACCAATCCTACAATGTGATCCGTGGTCCTCTGCGATGTCTCAGGGGAACCCGCAGCATTATCTTATGAGGGATATTTGCTTTATAACCTCTAGATGAGAGGGACTTTAGCGTGTGCCATGTAAGGATGATACATGCTGACACCTTCCTAGAGAACTACTGCACACCTGGAGATTTGGATTCTTTTTGTACCTAAATTCTTGTATTTTGGGCTACAAATGATCACTATTTTTGTATTCTGTAACCCTTGTTGCACTTTCTACTGCTGGCTACAAAGTGAGTTAACTGAGATTTCGTTAGTGAGCTCATTCTTATGTTTCAATAGGAGAGTTTCTAAGTATCTGTTCTTTCAGTTCATCATCTGATTTATGACCACAGAACACATGAAAGTTAAATGTGCAGGGACACAAAGAGCCTATAAAAGCCATAATGTGCCACATTTGTAATGAATCTGAATTGCAAAAAGGATTTTTAGCTTCAAATACATAAAGCAAAAATATAATAAATTGTCCCGAAAGCTGGACATCCCCTTTAAGATGCATTCCCTACCAGTACAACCTGCAGCTCGTGCAGCGACAGGTGGGGACAGGTATATAGCTGGTGTCTGTGTAGTTAGAACGATTTTCTCTCTGTTGTCATGCATTCAAAAAAGAAATAACCCGTCCTTGTTTCTGAAGGTTTCATGTGTCTGTGAATTCATTTTTGGAGAATCAGAAGCCTGAAGTGGTGGAGCTGCACATCACCATGACCCCGGCCATGCTGGCCATCCAAGCATCCGTCCTGGACATAATGAACGCGTGTCTGAAGGAGCTGAAACGCTGCAATCCTGCACTGGAGGTGGAAGATCTGTCCCTGGAGAATGCCATCGGCAGGGCTTTTGATAAGGTATATGATAATTCCTGCACTAATATAATGACCAGAATATATTTATAGCCCGTGACTTCATTGGGAGTCCATGAGGGAATTGGGTCTATATGGTCAGATGATATATGATAAGGCCAGGAACATGCTTTATTGCTAACCGGGTCATCAGTAGATAGACCATTTTAGGGGAAATGATTTTTCATCTAATAAAAGAGATTTAAAAGTATTTGGTCAGTAGATTCCATTTGTAGGTAAGCGTCTGATACACACATAGGTAACTTATGGCACGTGGTACCTTAAGCAGCTTGGGCAATGCCTAGATCCTGTACAAGTCTCAGTATAGGTCTTAAAAGGAATCTGTCAGGAGGTTTTTGCTATGTAATCTGAGGACCGCATGCTTTAGAGGCCTAACACTGATTTGAGGGATGTGTTGCTTAGGCGCCGCTCACATCAGTGGTATTTTGCCGGAAAGCACGATCCGGCACGAATGTGTTTCAGTTCTATTCATTTACAATGAAAGCGCGGCAAGATGCAGTCACATGTGGTTGTTTGCGTCATACACAACCGCTTGTGACTACATGTTGCCGCGTTTCCATTGTAAATGAATGGAACTGAAACGCATTTGTGCCGGATCCGGCTTTCCGGCAACATACCGCTGATGTGAGCGGCGCCTTATTTGGCTGTGTGCTGTTGTTTCCACACGATAAAGCAATTTATCACCAGGCTATAATTACTGCCCTTAATAAAGTACTTATGAGCCTTTGTCTGACCACACTCCCTCCTCTGGTAAGCCGCTCACTGTCAATAGACAATGTACACAGAGAGCTGTGGTGTAGGTAGGGTTAGCTTTCTGAGCTCTGCTGCATCTGAGAACTCTGATTGTATCACTACTCTTACAGTCAGTAAACTAAGTGATACATCGCTGGAACCGGGGTCTCTTTTCCTACATTATACTTCTTTCAGATGAGGCAGCAAAAACCTGGTGACAGATTCCCTATAAGTAGTCAGGTCATTGTGTACATTTTCAGATTTGCTCCGAAAAATGTAACGAGTTGCTGTTGTTGACACTTGTTAGATCAGTTATTACTAAATTTGGTGCGAATCAATTCATACAACCAAGTGCATCTGCCATGTCAGTAATCTGAGGCTGATGGAACCGAGCTGTGAGAACCGCCTCTTCTTTGATTAGCTGGCATGGCGGGACGTCATCATTGTGGCGTCATCATTGTGGCGTGGCGTCATCATTGTGGCGTGGCGTCATCATTGTGGCATGGCGTCATCATTGTGGTGTGACGTCATCATTGTGGCGTGGCGTCATAATTGTGGCGTCATCATTGTGGCGGGACGTCATCATTGTGGCATGACGTCATCATTGTGGCGTCATCATTGTGGCGTGACACACATCTAAAGTCGCACCAGGCTGGTTAACCAGAAGAAGAGTCCGTGCGGGTAAGAGGAGGTTCTCGGGGCTCCCATCCAGTGGCCACAGAACACTGATGTGGTCAATGGACCGGGTCCTGTCAAATATTTCACATCACCACTAGTTATTGTACTTGAAAGCCATCTGACCGAAATCCCTTTTGACATTCGTGAGGTTTATTTAGAGTGACCATACGTGTGAATAGTGATTGATAATTTTTGCTCGAGCAGTCAGCTGTGTAATGACAATGGCCATCGTGTCCTTAGATGTGATAACCCTTCAGATACGTCATCTCTCGTGGGGAGAAAAGAAGCCCCTATACACAATGGATAAGTGTTTTCAGCCTACATTGCTATAATGTGTATGAGCTGACAACCCTAGCTCCAGTCTCGCGCTTCCTAATGAGTTTTTCACATTTTACTCCGGCGCACTCTTCTTCATGACCGGTGTACAAAACACCAGTCTCGATGAATCGGGGCCAAAAGTTGTGTAATAGAAGGACTAAACGGTATAAATCATTAATGCGTGTGGTTTTGTTCTCTCCTAGACTATACGTCATTACTTGGATCCCCTGTGGCATCAGCTTGGAGCCAAAACTAAATCTTTGGTTCAGGATTTAAAGATCCTCCGCACGTTGCTCCAGTACCTGTCCCAGTACGACTGCGTGACTTTTCTCAACCTGTTAGAGTCAATGCGAGCCAGTGAGAAAGCTTTTGGACAAAATTCAGGTGAATTCTTATATTAAACAGTTACAGTCATATGAAACAGTTTGGGCACCCCTATTAATGTTAACCTTTTTTCTTTATAACAAATTGGGTTTTTGCAACAGCTATTTCAGTTTCATATATCTAATAACTGATGGACTGAGTAATATTTCTGGAGTGAAATGAGGTTTATTGTACTAACAGAAAATGTGCAATCCGCATTTAAACAAAATTTGACCGGTGCAAAAGTATGGGCACCCTTATCAATTTCTTGATTTGAACACTCCTAACTACTTTTTACTGACTTACTAAAGCACTAAATTGGTTTTGTAACCTCATTGAGCTTTGAACTTCATAGGCAGGTGTATCCAATCATGAGAAAAGGTATTTAAGGTGGCCACTTGCAAGTTATTCTACTATTTGAATCTCCTATGAAGAGTGGCATCATGGGCTCCTCAAAACAACTCTCAAATGATCTGAAAACAAAGATTATTCAACATAGTTGTTCAGGGGAAGGATACAAAACGTTGTCTCAGAGATTTAAACTGTCAGTTTTCACTGTGAGGAACATAGTAAGGAAATGGAAGAACACAGGTACAGTTCTTGTTAAGCCCAGAAGTGGCAGCCAAGAAAAATATCAGAAAGGCAGAGAAGAAGAATGGTGAGAACAGTCAAGGACAATCCACAGACCACCTCCAAAGACCTGCAGCATCATCTTGCTACAAATGGTGTCAATGTTTCACAAGGAGAAGCTGTATGGGAGAATGATGCAAAAGAAGCCGTTTCTGCAAGCACGCCACAAACAGAGTCGCCTGAGGCATACAAAAGCACATTTGGACAAGCCAGTTACATTTTGGAAGAAGGTCCTGTGGACTGATGAAACAAATATTCAGTTGTTTGGTCATACAAAAAGGCGTTATGCATGGAGGCAAAAAAACACGGCATTCCAAGAAAAGCACTTGCTACCCACAGTAAAATTTGGTGGAGGTTCCATCATGCTTTGGGGCTGTGTGGCCAATGCCGGCACCGGGAATCTTGTTAAAGTTGAGGGTCGCATGGATTCAACTCCGTATCAGCAGATTCTTGACAATAATGTGCAAGAATCAGTGACGAAGTTGAAGTTACGCAGGGGATGGATATTTCAGCAAGACAATGATCCAAAACACCGCTCCAAATCTACTCAGGTATTCATGCAGAGGAACAATTACAATGTTCTGGAATGGCCATCCCAGTCCCCAGACCTGAATATCATTGAAAATCTGTTGGATGATTTGAAGCGTCCTGTCCATGCTCGGCGACCATCAAACTTAACTGAACTGGAATTGTTTTGTAAACAGGAATGGTCAAATATACCTTCATCCAGGACCAGGAACTCATTAAAAGCTACAGGAAGCGACTAGAGGCTGTGATTTTTGCAAAAGGAGGATCTACAAAATATTAATGTCACTTTTATGTTGAGGTGCCCATACTTTTGGACAGGTCAAATTTTGTTTAAATGCGGATTGCACATTTTCTGTCAGTACAATAAACCTCATTTCAATCCAGAAATATTACTCAGTCCATCAGTTATTAGATATATGAAACTGAAATAGCTGTTGCAAAAACCCAAATTGTTATAAAGAAAAAAGGTTAACAATAATAGGGGTGCCCAGACTTTTTCATATGACTGTAGTTTGTATTATTGTTTCAGGAAATCAAATGTGTAGTATTATTTTTGCATCAATTTATCATGATTTCCAAGATCTCTGCTCACTGTCCTTGTACAGGATTATTTGCTTTTTGCTTCTGGGGGGTATCAGTGCCGTCACAGTTATTTGATGGTCATATAGGCAAATAATACTGAATTGCATATGATAGCTGCAACACATCAGGAACTTTAAAGAGGTGGTCCACTACACAGCATAGTGGCCACATCGATATAAATTTTTTCTGAAATACCTTGTGTAGTCTATTGTGCCTCTGAGTGGCGCTATTGTGGACCACTCATCCCCATCACATGACCCCCGAGCTCCATGACCTGAGATCCAGTGATGTCACATCAACTTCCAGTTGACCCGACATCACCGAAGCGGCCCCAGTCTCCCTGAGTGGCTGGGCTCTGGGCGGCGTTTCACCGCTTGTTACAGCGCAGCATCTCTCTGCTCCCTCCTTCACTGCAGAGCACCACCGGCAGGAGTGATGCTGGGCTGTGATGAGCGGTGAAATTCCGTCCACAGCCCAGTCATTCAAAAAGACTGGAGCCAGCTGCGGTGATGTCAGGTCCATTGAAATTTGATGGGACATCACCGGATTTCAGAGGTCACGGAGCCCGAGGGTCACGTGATGGGGATGAGTGGACCGCAATAGCGCCGCTCAGAGGCAGAATGTAGTACACAAGGTATTTGAGAAAAGCCTTCTTTCTGAGCTTTACATCGATGTGGCCACTAATGCTGAGTAGTGGACCACCTCTTTAATGTAGCTGCAGACACAAATTAAGAAAATATGTCATCATAATCTGCTACAGTTGGGCAATGTAGGGACGCCGCGTCCAACAGACAACTTATTTATTTTCGGGAAGAATAACAGAGGAGCAGCATGACCCCATGGTAGATGAAAAGAGGAATTCTTTCATTACCAGAATAGACCTGTCATTAAAGACGGCCGCTCCTCTTTAACCCCTTCAGCCCCCGGGCACTTTCCGTTTTTGCGTTTTTTTGTTTTATGCTCACCTTCTTCCGAGAGCCGTAACTTTTTTATTTTTCCGTCAATCTTGCCATATGAGGGCTTGTTTTTGCGGGACGAGTTGTACTTTTTTTTTTTTTTAAATCAGATCTTTTTTTATTAAATCATTAGGGATCAATACAGAGAGTATTTCACTTTTCATATAACTGATAGCAATAAACAGATAAACACATGTGATTTATAAATCAGGTTCTTTCTCTGCATATATGTAAATATAATAGAGTTCTCAAATCATAATTATATTATATAGCTTGAGCCTACAAACCTCGTGGCTCTACAAATAAACAAAACTTAAATTATGCAATAATGCCTCAGACTAACAGGAACACCTCCTCCATCAGCCGTGTCGCTCCACATCATATTGCTATACTCTCCCGCCCCTCCCTCTCCGTGCAGTCATCTATGAAACCGTTCCAGTCCTCTCTCACCTCTTCATTCAAAGTCCACTTCGTCACATAAAAAACTAGTTTTAATTCCCTTCCTCACACATGCCATCACTGCAGGCACAACAGTAACCGGTCCAGCATTGCATCCCGAACCAGTGCACTAGAGGGTAGGCCCGGCAACTCCATCCATGGCCGCCAAATGCTGTAAAACCTTTTCAATGTTTTTCTTTTTAAATAAACTCCCCTTTCCAATCTTATGACGTTATTTAATTTGTTTTTGAGCTCTGGTAATGTTGGTGGTAAAAGGTCTAACCAGTGATATGCAAGTAGCTTTCTTGCTTGGTACAAGATACGTGCTATTCCCAGGGCTGTTGGAGAATCCGGATCCACTTCTCCTTCCCACAGACTCAACAGGCACAGGCGGGGCGACGGTTGTATTGTGATATGATATATTTGATCTATAAGTCCCAGGGTTTGGTTCCAGAAATCACCAATGTGTCCACACTCCCACATAACATGCATCAAATGGGCATCATCCTGTCCACACCTAACACACTGTGTTTGGTCTGAGTCCCATCTTAAATAGTAGACTGGGAGTTTTATATACCCTGTGGATGAGATATATTTGAGACAGCTTTTGGCACTCCGATACCGCCAGTTTAGGAACTTGTTCCAATATATCAGACCACTGGCCTTCCGTCAGGGGACCGACGTCTCGTTCCCATTTGCTTTTAACAATCAATGGATGTGTTTCCAGATGGGCAGGTAGTAATTTTTTATATAATTCCGAAATAAGACCCTTAGAGGACTCAGATGTAAGCAGCCTATGTAATGTTTGATTATGTGTCACTGTTACCAGGTTTGTCCTCCCCTGTCTTTCCAGTGCGTGTCTCAGCTGCAAATACTGATAAAAGAAGACATGCGGAAGGTGAAACTCCGTTCTCAGTTGTTCAAAGCTTTTAAGAGTATTATTTTGTAGTACTTGTGACACTAAATGGATCCCTTTATCCTCCCATCCTCTGAACCCTACTAATTTTTTAATTTCTGGCAAGTCGGGGTTCTGCCACAGTGGCCAGAGCTCTGTAGGTCCGCTTATCCTCAAAAGAGACTTTACCCCTGTCCCACACCCGGAATATCATAGCCAGTGTGGGATATCGTGCCCTATTTATCTGTCTTTGTCCCACATCCAACCGGCAACCTGGGTACTTCCATACTGATCTCTCTCTCACTATATCACCACTGGTATCATACCCTCCTTCTTTGCCCCAACCCCTCAGATGTTGCATCTGGGAGGCTATATAGTATATATATGGGTTTGGTACCGCCAGTCCTCCCTCCTCCTTTCCTCGCTGTAGCACTTCCAGTCGAATCCTAGCTTGCTTTTTCTTCCAAATAAGTTCCCGGAATATTGTATTAATTTTTACAAAAAATTCCCTACATATCCACACTGGAGAATTATGTATAAGGTATAGTAATTGTGGCATCATTACCATTTTAATTAAATTGGATCTGCCGATATTTGATAGCGGCAAACGGCACCAGGTATGCACTTTTGCTCTGAATCGCTGTAACAGGGGTTCCAGATTTAGGGCCTGGAAATCCTTCGGGATTGGGCTGACAATTACTCCCAGATATTTAAACTCCCGGACCACAGGAACTGGAATCTGTAAGTCCGAAAAGTCCCCCGGAAGGGGGTCCAACGGCATTAAAGCCGACTTGGACCAGTTGATTCGTAGACCAGACCTCTGTCCAAATTCCCGAATGATATTCATTGCCGGCAAAATCGAGGAACGTACCCTGTCTAAATATAAGAGTAGATCGTCTGCGTATAATGATATCTTTTGTTCCACTGCTCCACACCGAAATCCCTCTACCTCCCTGGATTTCCGTATTGCCACTGCCAACGGCTCCACTGCAGTCGCGAATAGCAAGGGTGAAAGCGGACACCCCTGTCTAGTACCTCTTCCAAGAGGAAAAGACTCGGAGACCCTGCCATTAACCCTAACCTTCGCCACCGGTGAGTCATATAGCAGTTTTACCCAATTTATGAATCTATGTCCAAAGCCCATTTTCCGAAGTACAGCCCACATATATTCCCATTCAAGGCTATCGAACGCCTTAGGGGCGTCTAAAGACAAAATTGCCCTTTACCCCGGTACCTCAGAACTATGTTGAATTCCCAAATATAATTTCCTGAGATTCATAGATGTGGCTCTGCATGGAATGAATCCTGTCTGATCACTCTGCACTATAGATGAGATGACTCGGGACATCCTATTGGCGAGCACCTTGGCCAGCAATTTAATGTCTGTAGGAGAGAAATTGTGCAATACGAATCCGGGATCTCTGGATCTTTTCCGGGTTTTAATATTAAGACTATTAAGGCTTCCCTCATAGAGGGTGGGAGGACCCTCTGCCTTTCAGCCTCTTCAAATACCTTAAGTAGTTTGGGTAGCAGTAAGGGTGCATACGTTTTATAAAACTCTCCAGGCAGGCCATCCGTTCCCGGAGCTTTTTCATTTTGTGTCTGGCCAAGCGCTTCCTCCAGTTCTTCCGATGAGATGTCCCGGTCCAGCAATTCCCTGTTTACATCACTCAGTGTAGGAAGAGAGAGAGCATCCAAATACTGCTCAATCTCAGTCTCCGTGAAGTCACAGTCTGATGTGTATAGCCGCATATAATACCTCTTTATTTCTCTTATTATATCCTCGCTTTCTGTTACAAAGTCACCTGATTCCGTCTTTAACCTATTTATATAAGAAGAGCCTTCCTGTGCTCTAATGACTGTGGCCAGTAGGTGCCCCACGCCCTCCCCCGCCATAAAATAATTTTGTTTAAGGAAATAGCGTTTATTTTCTGCCACCGACATGAGATTTTCTTTGAGTGACATCTGTGCCTTCTCTAGAGTGTTTTTAGTTTCTACTGTTGGGTTGAGCACCACCGCAGCCTCCGCATCAGATACCTTCTGAATCAGACTCTGGGTGTAACATTTGGTTTGATTTTTGCGTATGCATATTTCTCTAATATATATGCCCCTTACCACAGCTTTCATAGAGTCCCAAACTATGTGTGGCGGTGCAGAGCACTCATTAAGATGAAAGTATTCCAGAATGTTATATAAAGATCCCCCAATAAGCTGGATCCAGAAGGGATTAAGTTTCCAGATAGGCCTGGGCAGAGCGAGGGGGTTTCCCCATGCAAGCGTAACATGTAATGGTGAGTGATCAGATACACTTCTAGGTAGGTAGGCCACCTTTTGTGTATATGAGGCCATAAGTGCGTTTCCAATAGCCAGGTCTATCCGTGACATGGTGTGGTGGGAGCTAGAGTAACAGGAGAATTGTTTGGTTGTGGGGTGTTGGGCACGCCAAAGATATACAAAACCCAGCTCTGTTAGCATTCTAGCAAATGAAGTCGGGGCGGCGTTCTCCGATATGTTTCCCGAGTGTAATTTATCTAGATAGGGATGTAAGTAATTATTAAAATCCCCTATCAAAAGTGTCGGCACAGATGGAAGGGAATCTAAAATAGACAATATCCTTTTTACCGGTTCGACTGAATATGGTGGAGGGATATATATCGCAACCAGAATAAATTGTATACCATACAGCGTGCAAAGCAAACATACAAATCTGCCCCCCGGGTCAATCACTGATTTGGTACATGAGAACGGGATGGATTTGTGCACCAAGACACTCACACCCCGTGCATGGGTCGAGTATGTGGAATGATATTCATGCGCGATCCATCCCTTCCTCAGCCAATGAACATTATCCCTGACCATGTGGGTCTTGGAGAGACATAAAATAGCCGGTAAAAGTTTCTGTAGGTGAGTAAATATAGCACATCTTTTGTTCGCATCTCCGAGCCCTCTAACATTCCACGCTACAATATTTAAAGATGTCGCCATAAGCGTAGACTAAGATATGATCCGGACGGATACTTCATACCTGGAGGAGAGAGGCGTTCTCCACCGATTCTCAAAAACATTAGGTTGAGTGACACGACTGAGGCACACCACACTTCCCAAACAGATTGCATCATACAACAATAAACAAGAAAAACAAGGAGAGATAGGGCTCCGCAAACCAGTGCGCAGTGCCACTGCCCTCAAAATCAAGTGTATCTTACACATTTCTCCCAAATAGAGAGAATCAGGGCTAAAAATACGCCCCAAGTCCATGCAGGGAGGGGGGTCCACAATGAACCGGCCGTCTCCCAACCTGGATCCTAGATGAATTTAACTGTAATGAGCTCACCAGCATAGCGTCCCAAACAAAAACAACGCCTGGCGGCAGAAAGGGAAATCTCAGGTATTCTTCCTCCTCAGGGATCTCTCATTGATATCCAGCCAAGACAATGCCGCCCCAGCCGTATCAAAAAAATGAGTCTCTCCGTTTGCAGCAATCCGCAGCTTAGCAGGGTACATCATGGAATATGGCACTTGTAGGTTGCGCAATCGTTTTTTGATCTCAATAAATTGCGCTCTTTTACGTTGCACTTCCATGGAGAAATCAGGAAATATTGATATCTTCCTCCCATCAATTGCAAGTTCTTTGATATCTCTGGCTCTGCGCAGGATAGTGTCCCTATCTTTATAGTGCAGTAGTTTAATCAGAATAGGACGTGGGGGTGCTCCCGGCTGTGGGGCACGCGCAGGGACCCTGTGCGCTCTTTCAATGGTGAAAAAAGAGGATAGTATGTCTTTTCCCATGGTGTCTTTAAGCCATTTTTCAAAGAAATTCAGTGGGTCATTGCCCTCCATCCTCTCTGGGACCCCCACCAGTCTCAAATTACTTCTGCGGGAGCGGTTCTCTAAATCATCCACCTTGTTTAGCAGTGTGGAGATATTTTGCGTGGCCTTTCCCAGCTCTCGTGACATTGGTGGTAATTTATCCTCTGTTGTACTCACTCTTTCCTCCAGCTCCCGCATTCTGACAGTCATCCCTTGCAGCTCACGTTTAATACAGGCCATATCTGAGGTGACAGTTCCCATCTGGCTGCTTAGAGTGGCCAATGTGGTATTGCAAGAGTTAATTGCTGCCAGAATGTCTCTCAGTATGGCCTCAGTGAAAACAGGTGTTGTTTGCTCCACATCTCCCCCTCCTCCCTCTGCCAGCGCAGGCCTCTGTGTCTGCATATCTTGTGCTGCTGAACATGCAGGGCCCAGGGTACTCACAGTTTCACCGTCGGGTATGTTTTCTCCCTGCTCCAGGGCCCGTTCAGCGCTGCCATCGGGTGCCTCGTTGTAGGTAGGCTCTGTGCCAGGGGCCACTCTGGCAAACCGCTCCAACCTGCTTGCTACTTCCACTGCTCCAGCTCAGGATGGTGTGGATGCTGGCGGCGCCATATTGGATTCTTCAGAGGCGCGCTCCTGCGCGTCTCTGTCCCTTTTATTGCTGCTGCGGGTCGGAATATCCTGGCTGTGCTCGCTTCCCCGGGTGTTATAAGTAGTGTTGCAGCCCTCCAGGGTCAGTAGTGCCTGTCAGCAAGGCCGGTGTGCAGGATATTTCAGGATCCAGGCAGGAGCTCACCCACGCTGCTTCCTCTCTACATGAGGTCCAGGCCACGCCCCCACGAGTTGTACTTTTAAATGAAACCATTTACCATATAGTGTACTGGAAAACAGCAAAAAAATTCCAAGTGTGGAAAAATTACAAAAAAAGTGTGATCGCACAATAGTTTTTGGGATGTTTTATTCACTGTGTTCACTATATGGTAAAACTGATGTGTGGGTGTGATGCCTGAGGTCGGTGCGAGTTTGTAGACACCAAACATGTATAGGTTTACTTGTATTTAAGGGGTTAAAAAAAAATCACAAGCTTGTCCAATAAAAGTGGTGTACGTTTTGCACCATTTTCCGATACCCGTAGCGTTCTCATTTTTTGGGATCTATGGCTTAGTTTTTGCGTCTCAAGCTGACATTTTTAATGGTACCATTTTTGCGCAGATGCTACGTTTTGATCGCCTGTTATTGCATTTTGCGTAAAACTTGCAGTGACCAAAAAAAATGTAATTTTGGCATTTGGAATTTATTTGCCGCTACGTCGTTTACCCATCAGATTAATTGATTTTATATTTTGATCGGGCATTTCTGAACGTGGCGATACCAAATATGTGTATATTTTTTATTTTTTTAACCCTTTAATTTTCAATATGAGAGAAGGATAAATCCTTTCATATCAATTGCTGGCAAGAGCGTCTGCCATTTATCCGATGCTGAGCGCCTATATGGAATAGCAGCCTATTTATTGAATCAACTGGGTGAGCTGGCATTTTTTCTTCTTTTTTCATTATTTAATCTTCAGTGGGGTTAAAGGGGGGTAATTTGAACTTTTAGGTTTTCTTTATTTTTTAAACTTTTTTTTTAATTTTTTTTTTATTATTTTTTTTATTTTACTAGTCCCCATAGGGGGCTATAGCGATCAGCAATCCGATCGCTCTTCCCTATCTGCTGATCACAGCTATACAGCTGTTAACATCAGATATGCGCACTTCCTGATTTATTCGGCTCCGGGGCGAGTGAAGCCGAAAGTTACTCATGATAGCTACAGGCGTCATCACATGACCCTGTGTTACCATGGCAACCACCGAAAGTCACGTGATCACACACGTGACTTCCGGTGGGGGCGGCAGTAAGTGAAAATGGCCGCGCGCATATACATCTTGCTGCCAGACTTTAGCAGCGAGATGTAAGGGGTTAAATGACGCAGGTGGAAGCGATTCCACTCGTAACATGCAGGCGCACATGTCAGCTGTTGAAAACAGCTGATATGTGCACGGATCTCCGCGACCTGCCCACGGCAGGGGGCGGGGATTAACCTCACACGATCCATGACGGAAAGATCCGTCATGGGTCGTGAAGGGGTTAAATTAGCTACAGTTACAATAGATATTAAGTTTAAAGAAATCCCATATATTAGATAAATATCAGTTATGAGGGACCACACTCCAAATGCTGAATAGAAATAAACAAATCCTGAGACAAGAGCCTGGTGAAAAAAGGGGTGAGGAAAAAAATAAAAGGGAAGCATTTATATTAAAAGGGTAGGTACAATTTCTAGATCTGGTGTCATGAATATCAGTAACCTAGTTTAGCTTTTATATTCTGGGGTTATTATTTCTAAATAATTATACCTCACTGTGTAACACACAAGCTTCTGTTACTTAGAGTGTGTGTATGTGTGTATGTGTATATATAATATATATATATTTATTGCACATATTTGTAGTAAGTGTGTGTGCGTGTATATGTATGTATACGTGTGTGTATGTATATACTGTATGTGTGTATATAATTTTTATATAATACAGTACAGACCAAACGTTTGGACACACCTTCTCATTCAAAGAGTTTTCTTTATTTTCAGGACTCTGAAAATTGTAGATTCACATTGAAGACCTCAAAACTATGAATTAAAACATGTGGAATGAAATTAAAAAAAAAGTGTGAAACAACTGTCTTATATTCTAGGTTCTTCAAAGTATCCACCTTTTGCTTTGATTACTGCTTTGCACACTCTTAGCATTCTCTTGATGAGCTTCAAGAGGTAGTCACTGGAAATGGTCTTCCAACAGTCTTGAAGGAGTTCCCAGAGATTGTTAGCACTTGTTGGCCCTTTTGCCTTCACTCTGCGGTCCAGCGCACCCCAAACCATCTCGATTGGGTTCAGGTCTGGTGACTGTGGAAACTAGATCATCTAGCGTAGTATCCCATCACTCTCCTTCTTAGTCAAATAGCCCTTACACAGCCTGGAGGTGTGTTTGGGGTCATTGTCCTGTTGAAAAATAAATGATGGTCCAACTAAATGCAAACCGGATGGAATAGCACGCCGCTGCAAGATGCTGTGGTAGCCATCCTGGTTCTGTATGCCTTCAATTTTGAATAAATCCCCAACAGTGTCACCAGCAAAGCACCCCCACACCATCACACCTCCTCCTCCATGCTTCCCGGTGGGAACCAGCCATGTAGAGTCCATCCGTTCACCTTTTCTACAAAGACACGGTGGTTAGATCAAAAGATCTCAAATTTGGACTCATCAGACCAAAGCACAGATTTCCACTGGTCTAATGCCCATTCCTTGTGTTCTTTAGCCCAAACAAGTCTCTTCTGCTTGTTGCCTGTCCTTAGCAGTGGCTTCCTAGCAGCTATTTTACCATGAATGCCTGCTGCACAGTCTCCTCTTAATAGTTGTTCTAGAGATGAGAAGGTGTGTCCAAACTTTTGGTCTGTACTGTATATGTGTATATAATAATATATTTATACGCTCCTCGAAAAAGCCATTGCGAAACATGTGTCGGAGTGTGAGGGTCACGGCAGGTCACTATCCTCCAGGTGATGTAATCTATTTTGATATTATTCTATTCCCTGTTTGTCTATTCCTTACTTAAATGACATGTGCATTTTTTCTGCATTCTGTTTGCGCTTCCTATGTATTTTATATATTGTGCTTAGCACACGTGTGTCTTGTGCACTTTTTTGCTGTGTGAGGAACCCCATATCCATATACCCTTTTACTTATTCATTTATATGGGAATTATTTATGGATGGGGTGCCCATAAGTGAAAATTAATTCTCTTTAATCTACATGGGAATTAGTGCAAACGGGACCATAGAACTGCACTTGTGCATTGATGAACGGATATTTGGCACAGGTTTAAAATGTACATTTACCTGGATTTTGGTGTGAATGTCCCAGTTGCAATTTTGGGATTATTATAGGGACTCAGTTGATCTCCTGCTTGTGTCTCTCTATTTATTCGGTACCTTTATGCTAAAATTTTAATTGTTTTATGAATATTAATAAAGATTGTTTTTTATTGCAATGTCCAAAAGTTGTATTCATATAATAATATATGTGTGTGTATATGTATATATTATGTATATGTGAGTGTGTATATATATACGATTACTATTACCTGCTTAGAACTGGTTGCTGTCATATTCTTTGCTTGTGTTGTTTTGGGTTTATCCTTTTATGAGGTTTTTATATACTAGGTTTGTTTTGATTTTAACATTTTTCAATAAATTAGCTTTTACTTCGTATAGGGACGAAGTATGTTTGGGATTTTTTTTTTCTTTGCTTCTTTTTCACATGGGTCTAGACCCTGGATTTTTTGGTTTCTAAAGTTTTTAGAAAAGAGATGTCATGGATGAAATAATGTATTCTTTGCATTATTGGCTGAATCTAAAGACCTGAAGAATGATGCAGAACAAATAAAATACTTACGTTATTAGTAAGCTTTTTCATTAAAGGGACTTGATAGAAATGAATTGGAGGTGTGTAGAAATGTATATGTCTATGTTGCCCTTTAAGGCTATGTGCCCACGGGGAGAGTGTCCTGCGGTTATATCCGCAGGAGATTCCACAGGAGCTCGCAGAAAACCGCAGCACAACTTTGTCTGTTTACATGCTGTGGAATGTCCTGCGGATATGCTGCGGTCATTCTGCATTGAGGATACAGTACCATGGCTTGGGCACTGCATCCTCAATGCAGAACAAGTGCTGAGTGATCGGGGAGTTCATACTTACCTCCATCATGCAGCACTTCCCTCTCTGGCCGTGTCTGTCAGCGTCTGCACATTGCTGGAGAAGGTGGGCGAGCCTGAACTAGCTCCGGCTGTCACATGACCGGAGCTCGTGCAGGCCCCGCTCACCTCCTACTCCTGGCTTCACTGCGCTCCTCTGCACCGGAGGAAGTGACTCCGGTGTCTTCTATCAAGGAAGGTAAGTATAGGATCTTGCGGAAAAATCCGCAGGAATAATTGACATGCTGCAGATTTTTCTGCAGGGAAATTCGCATTATTTCCGCTGCGGAAAAAAACGCAGCATGGTCACAGCACTCCCCGAATGCCATAGAAATGGCTGAGGACTCTCTGTACTGCGGATTTTTGAAAAATCTGCGGAATTTCCGAGAAAAAATCGCAGCGAATTTTCCGCAGCGTGGGCACATAGCCTAAAAGGTAAACAAGTTGATCTTTTCGTGACTCTAAAGCGGCGATTTTCTAGCAGCAAGAAAGCGTCTTGACATTCAGTGCATATATAAATATATTGGAGGGATATCTGCTCACTTGGCAGCATTTGAGGTAGGCACGGGAGGCGATTTTAAACAAAACATACAGGCTGCTTTTTTTTGGAACTCCAAAAAGCAAACCACAGAAGGAAAAAATGTCCTTTCCTTGCAGTAAAACAGGATACACAGTCCCAACAATGGCACTTTAGTAGCAGACCAGCATACATGTCCAAGTGTGAAGACCTCCCACAGGAGGACTTCTTACCTCCACACACTGACAGCTAATGATGTTCACCATACCACACCCCAGGGTGGAGATACTTGAGCAGCCAATCCCACCCATCTCTCGGACTGGTCGTAAACCTCCTCTTGCCATGCCCTATTAACACTTTCTGTACTATATGAACTGGAACTTGCTTCCATGCTTGGATGACGGAGGATAACCACCTCTGTGACACATATCTCCCCTCCAAGACGTGCCCAACGACCATCTCACTAGTGTGTGTGTGTGTGTGTGTGTGTGTGTATATAATATATAGAGAGAGAGAGATAATATATATATATATATATATGATAGATAGATATCTCTATATATAAATTTTATATATAATCTGCAAGCCAGCGACATGCCTGTGAACCAGAGAAGTGTCGTTATGCAAGAAGTGCAGTGTGAGGTTGAGAAGCTATAGGTGCATAATCACGCCACAATGCAATTCCAGAGAAAAAAAATATATATATTTTTATATATATTTATCTGAATCTCTGGCAGTGCATTGGGGAGGAGCTGTAAGTGCATCGTCACACCCAAATACACTTCCAAAGATATACAGTATATACAGAACTTTAAAACGTAATTTCCCGCTGCTGGAGCATCGCTGTGGGGTCACAAAGGGATCAATTTGTTTTATCTTTTAAAAGCCTAGACGTTCGTGAGATTGCCTTTTAAAGAATATTTGTGAATATAAAACAGAGTTAGGTGCTTTTAAGAGCATTAAATAATGCTATTAAAATATATTTTCTTTTGTTGCTCCCCCTTTAAGGCTGGCTGTTTCTTGACTCAAGTACGTCCATGTTTGTTCATGCCCGAGGCCGGGTATACCGTGTTCCTGACTCAAAATCTACCAAAAAATGTAAAACAATGGAAACAAATGACAAGCAGGGTAAGAAACAAAAAGCTTTCAACTGTGCAGTCTGTGTTCTTTTAAATTAAATTGCAAATGTATCTGTTATTTGGGCCATTTCTATTACATTATATCCCTTCATAAAATTGCTGTTGATGCACAAGCTCTGGGCATAGGCATGGGAAGAATCTAGGCTATTTTTTGTTGGACACAGAACAGTATTTTTTGTTTTGGCATATGACTTGATCTATGTGTGAATATGAGGGGGACGAGGTGCCTGCTCAGTTTATAGGCCAAGTCAGCCTCCTTTTTCATGGCTAATTTGTATACCGAAAAGGGGCTGGCTTGGCTGTGACCGAACAATCCTGTTGGCTTCGTAAGGCTATGTGCACACTGCGTTTTTTGCTGTGTTTTTGCGCAGTTTTTGGGTGCAGTTTTGGTCTCAAAACTGCATGAATTTCATTCCCCATCAAAGCCATTGTGGTGACCACAAAGATTCAGCATGTCAATTCTTCTTGCGTTTTTCCCTGCATTTTTCACCCTTTGAATGTAATGGGGAAAAAAACAGCAAAAAAACGCTTCAACACGCACAAAAAGCATGCTTTTTTTTAATGCGTTTTTGCCATAGAGGCGTTTTTCTGAGTTTCATTTGGGGTCCAGAAAAAAACGCAGCATGCGCACATAGCCTAATAGTTCTTTAGCGCACTTGCTACCATTCTGGGACCACAAACTGGGCATCTAACCTGTCAATACTTTGTGGGATTCAAGGGTGGCAAAATGTAACATCAGAGATGAAGTTTAGACTTCAGTTTGGAAGCTGGTTTGTCATTAGGCACATCATTGGGAGCTATATTTTTGCCTCCAAATTTCAGGAATCATAACTTTTTTCTTTTTTCATACTTGCATGTTTGTATGAGGCCTGGTTTACTGGAGAAATCTTATTTTTCGACCGTTTTTTTGGGGTTACATATAAATCACTATTACGTGCGTGTGTGTGTGTGTGTGTGTGTGTGTGTGTGTGTGTGTATATACATAGATATAGACAGATACAGTGCCTTGCAAAAGTATTCAGCCCCCTTGAATTTTTCAACCTTTTCCCACATTTCAGGCTTCAAACATGAAGATAAACATTTTAATGTTATGGTGAAGAATGAACTACAAGTGGGACACAATTGTGAAGTTAAATTAAATTTATTGCTTATTTTAATCTTTTGTAAGAAAGAATAAACTGAAAATTGGGGCGTGCAATATTGTTCGTCCCCTTTACTTTCAGTGCAGCAAACTCACTCCAGAAGTTCATTGAGGATCTCTGAATGATCCAATGTTGTCCTAAATGACTGATGATGATAAATATAAGCCACCTGTGTGTAATCAAGTCTCCGTATAAATGCACCTGCTCTGTGATAGTCTCAGTGTTCTGTTGAAAGCACAGAGAGCATCATGAAGACCAAGGAACACAACAGGCAGGTCTGTGATACTGTTGTGGAGAAATTTAGTTTTTGGTTACAAACTGCTGTTCACAAACGCTCTCCATCCAACCTCACTCAACTCCAGCGGTTTGCAAAGGAAGAATGGGCAAGAATTTCAGTCTCTCGGTGTGCAAAACTGATAGACACATACCTGAAAAATCCTTTATTAGAAATAAAAAACACAAACACATTCCCTATTTCACCAATTTAATCAGCCCCAAAAAGCCCTCCATGTCCGGCGGAATCCACGATGGTCCAGCGTCGCTTCCAGCTCTGCTGCATGGAGGTGACCGGAGCAGCAGAAGAAACCGCCGCTCCTGTCACCTCCGCGCATGCAAATGAAGAGAGCCGCGTGATCGGCTGAGCTGTCACTGAGGTTACCTGGATCCAGCGGTGGATGCAGCAGTGGCCGCTGGTAACCTCAGTGACAGCTCAGCTGATCGCGCTACTCACCGCCGGTCCTGTCAGCTCCACGCAGCAACTGAGGTGAGTAGCGCGATCAGTTGAGCTGTCACTGAGGTTACCCGCGGCCACCGCTGCATCCACCGCTGGATCCAGGTAACCTCAGTGACAGCTCAGCCGATCACGCGGCTCTCTTCATTTGCATTCGTGGAGGTGACAGCAGCGGCGGTTTCTTCTGCTGCTCCGGTCACCTCCATGCAGCAGAGCTGGAAGCGACGCTGGACCATCCTGGATTCCGCCGGACATGGAGGGCTTTTTCGGGCTGATTAAATTGGTGAACCAGGGTATATGTTTGTATTTTTTATTTCTAATAAAGGATTTTTTCGTGTGTGTGTGTGTGTTTATTTACTGTAATTTACAGATTAATCATGGAAGGTATCTCGGGGAGACGCCTGACATTGATTAATCTAGGACTTATTGGCAGCTATGGGCTGCCAATAACTCCTTATTACCCCGATTTGCCATTGCACCAGGGCAAATCGGGAAGAGCCGGGTACAGTCCCAGAACTGTCGCATCTAATGTATGCGGCCATTCTGGGCGGCTGCTTACTGATATTGTTAGGCTGGGGGGCTCCCCATAACGTGGAGCTCCCCATCCTGAGAATACCAGCCTTCAGCCGTATGGCTTTATCTGGCTGGTATTAAATTTGGGGGGAACCGCACGCCGTTTTTTTTAATTAATTATTTATTTATTTACTTCTATACTCCATAGTGACACGCCCACCGGCTGCTGTGATTGGGTGCAGTGAGACACCGGTCACTCAGCGTGGGGGCGTGTCTCACTGCAACCAATCATAGGCGCCGGTGGGCGGGGAAAGCAGGGAATACGAGATTGTTTAATGAGCGGCCGGCTTTTTCAAATTAGAAAAAGCCGCCGGAGCAGTGTGAACGTCGTGCAGCGCCGGTGATCGGAGATCGGTGAGTATGAGAGAGGGGGGGACACTTCAGTCACTCGGGGGATTAGCGGTCACCGGTGAATCCTTCACAGGTGACCGCTAATCAGTACACGGCACACAGACAGAGCCGCGGCATGACAATGAAGTCGGGTGAAGTTCACCCGAGTTCCTTCTCATCCCGCTACTCTGTCTTCCGACATATAGTAACGACATTTTGCATCACACACGGACATTTCTCTCGGACAACATAACCACACATCCGTGCAAGGAACGTTTTATTTGGACTCCCATAGGCTAACATTATGTCCGTGTGCGCATGCTCCGTCCTAAAAACGAACATGCTTCCGTGCCAAACGGAGCAAAAAACGTGGGACGCACACGAACACAAGGAAGATCAAATAACACGCACGTGTGCCTTTAAACATAAAAAAACATATGTGCACGTTTGGTCGTATCTCCGGTATGTACGGAAACGGACCAAACACGCACGTTTTAAACGGATGTGTGTTGCAGGCCTAAAAGAGGATTTTTACTGAACAAGTTATCATCCAATAGGCACACAGGTATGACTAATTTTAGCTGTATACAACCTTTACGCCCACATAAATAACACAAAAAGCCTTAAAGGGAAACCTGTCATGTAAAAAAATGCTATTAACCTGCATATATGGGGAAATAGCATTTGGTACGTGCCCAGTGCCTGCACAATGAACCCCACTACTTTATTCTTCCTAGCAGTCTTCAGCCCGCTTTACACGCTGCAATATATCTTACAATGTGTCGGCGGGGTCACGTCGTAAGTGACGCACATCCGGCATCGTAAGGTACATTGCAGTGTGTGACAGGTATGTGCGATTGCGATTGAACGTTAAAACGTTCATCGCATACACATCGTACCTTTCTCTAGAATTGCAGGTCAGATTGTTCATCATACCCGGGGTAGCACACATTGCAGTGTGTGACACCCCGGGAACGATAAACAGATCTTACCTGCGTCCTGCGGCTCCCGGCCCACAATACGGAAGGAAGGAGGTGGGCGGGATGTTTACGTCCCGCTCAGCTCCGCCCCTCCGCTTCTATTGGCCGTCTGCCGCGTGACGTCGATGTGACGCCAAACGTCCCTCCCACTCCAGGAAGTGGACGTTCTCCGCCCACATAGAGGTCGTACGGGTAAGTACGTGTGACGGGGGTTAATCGTTTGTGCGGCACGTTCAACAAATTGAATGTGCCACACATACGATGGGGGCGTTGCAAATCGCATACGATATCGTATGCGAAATTGTAACGCGTAAAGCAGGCTTTCAGGTTTCAGTCACTTGGGAGGCGCCGGAATGGGTTCAGTCACCGCTGTGTGTATTGAGAGAGGAGGCTGTAACTGCACCCCCCGCACTGACTGACAGCTGCTCAGCATTAAAACCTGCTGTCAGTTAGTGATAGGGCCACGGTTACAACCGCTACTTTTGATATGCAGAGCAGTGACTGAACTCGCGTCGCTCCCATGCTAAAATCCGAATTCTGCAGGAAGGAATGAAGTTAATTTCCTCCAGGCAGCAGTGTTCGATGTACAGGTTCCAAATGTTATTAACCTGCAGATTAACCCCATAGCTGCAGGTTACTGGTGTTTTTTCAGTTTTTCAGGTTTCCCCTAACGATCAACTGTGTATGGTATTATTAAAAAGTGGAATCGATAAGGAACTACAGTGTCATCAGAGTTTGGTCAGTGTGTCAGTTCTACCATCAAAGTTTAGTAAGCATGTCATCAGATTTTCTCAGATTAAAAAAAATGATGGAGATTTCACAACATTTTATATCAGTTTGTGAAAAATTGATAGCACAGAGATGACTGTCACGTTCGCCGCCAGGGATGGTACTGTGGCGAGCAAAAATGGACCCACTGGACTACAGGGAAATCCCTGACCTACCCTTTTGTGGGGTAAAGTACGGGACTGTGGCAGCTGACCCCCAGGGCAGGGGCAAACACAGAAGCAGACAGGGCTGAGACAGAAGACCAAGTGTAGACAGGGACTACAAGGGTAGCAAAGGCAGAAGGCATGGTCAGGGCAGACAGGCACAGTCTCTGCTGTGGCGAGGGCCACCAAGTTAGCTGAGGCTAGAGGACGGCCAGGCTAGAAAGGCACAGTCTCTGGTGTGGTGAAGACCACTGGGTTAGCTGAGGCTGGAAGCAGTGCTGGGCTGGACAGGCACAGTCTCTGCTGTGGTGAGGGCCATTGGAGTAGCTGATACCGGAGGCATGGCCAGACTGGACAGGTGCAGTCTCTGGTGTGGCAAGAGCCACCGGGGTAGCTGAGGCTGGAGCACAGTCGGGTTGGAGAGCCACAGTCTCTGGTGTGGCGAAGGCCACCGGGTTAGCTGAGGCTGGAGCACAGTCGGGTTGGAGAGCCACAGTCTCTGGTGTGGCGAAGGCCACCGGGTTGGCTGACGCTGGAGGCACGGCTGGGCTGGAAAGGCACAGTCAATGGTGGGGCGAAGACCACCAGGTAGCAGAGGCCAGAGGCACAGCTGGACTAGACAGGCACAGTCTCTGGTGTGGTGAGAGCCACCGGGGTAGCTGAGGCTGGAAGCACAGTCGGGCTGGAGAGCCACAGTCTCTGGTGTGGCGAGGGCCAGCGGGGTTCCTGAGTTTGGAGGCATGGCCGGGACGGACAGGCAGGGACACTAGAACCGACAGGCATCAGAAACCAACAGGACTGAATGGATAGGACAGACAAGGGGACCTGACAACTAGCTAACTAGGGCACTACACACTAACCAGCTAAACTAAGGCATTCAACAGGCAACTCCCCTAGTGGGAGCTTTCCCTACATAACCAATGCCTCTCAGCAATAGGCTGAGAAGCACATCCTAGGAGTGAGATGCTGGCCCTTTAAGAGAGGGGCAGCAGCACGCACACATTGCAGCAAAGGTATGCTCCCTTGGCCATACAGATCCCACCCCCAGGTGTCCCCCTTTGCAGTACATATCCCACCCCCACGTGGCCCCCATTGCAATACAGATCTCAACTTCCAGGCTGCCCCCTTTGCCATACAAATCCCACACTACGGGCTGACTTCTTTCCTATACAGAACCTACCCCACAGGCTGCCCACTTTGCCATACAGATATCATTCCACAGGCTGCGACCTTTGCCATACAGAACCCTTCCCGCAGACTACCCCCTTTGCCGTACAGATCTCTCATCGTAGGCTGTGCCTTTTTCCATTCTCATCCCACCCCACAGGCTACCCCTTTTTCATGTAGATCCCACCCCATGCAGACCCTTTTTCCATACAGATTTTCCCCAAGGTTGCCCATTTTTCTATACAGATCCCACCTTGCATGCTGCCCCCTTAGTCATACAGATCCCACCCCCAAAGGCTGCCCCCTTATTCATACAGATCCTACGGCACAGACTGCCCCTTTTTTTTGCAGACCCAATCACATAGGCTGCCCACTTTTCTATACAGATCAAACCCTACAGGCTGCCCCCTTGACCATACAGATTTCATCCTGCAGGCTGCCCCCTTTGTCATACAGATCCCACCCAGCAGGCTGCCCCCTTTTCGATAATCATCCCACCCAATGCTGCCCCTTTCCATACTCATCGCAGCCCACAGGCTGCCCCCTTTTCCATGTACATCCCTCCTCCTGCAGCCACCTTTTCCATACAGCTTTACTCCCAGGCTTCCCCTTTTTCCATACAAATCCAACCTCGCAGGCTGCCTCCTTATTCATACAGATCCCATCCCGCAGTCAGCCCCCATTTCTATACAAATCCCATCCTACAGCTTGCCCCCTTTGCCATATAGATCCTACCTCGCAGACTGCCCGCTTTGCGATACAGATCCCACCCTGCAGGCTGCCCCTTTTTCCATATTCATCCCACCCAATGCTGCCGCCTTTACATATTCATCCCATCCCACAGGCTGCCCCCTTTTCCATGCAGATCCCACACCATGCAGCCCTCTTTTCCATACAGATTTACCTGAAAGCTGCCCCTTTTTCCATACAAATTCTACCTCGCAGGCTGCACCCTTATTCATACAGATCCCATCCCACAAGCTGCCGACTTTTTTATACAGATTCAACTGCACAGTCTGTCCCCTTTTCCATGCAGATCCCACTTGCAGGCTGCCCCCTTTGCCATACAGATCCCTCCCCACTGCCCCCTCTTCCATGCAGATCCCATCACATGCAGCCCCCTTTTCTATACAAACCCCACCTAAGCTGCCCCTTTTCCATACAGTTCCCAAACCACAGCTCCCAGTATCTTCAGCTCAAGGAGTGCTTACCTGCGCCTAGCTTCAGCGACCTCTCCTCCTCAGTGGCGCTCTGTGGTGCTCTGCAGAGATGCTGGCAGCGTGATTATGTAAACTCATCACGCTGCCATGACCTTTGGAGCCTGCGCACTCCGCCGCATGTCAGGTCCCTGAGCTGATTGGTGCTCCACTGAACCCAGAAATGACGGAGATACAGAGGTTAATTTGTATTAGACGCTAAAACAAATGAATAAACAACAGCGCCCCCAGACCCCCAAAAAACAGTAATATCCAGTTTTCACTTAGTATTTTATTAGAGTAGATATGACAGAGGACAATTATCACCAAAACAGAGGAGGCAACTGATGTAATAATCTTTATTTATCAAGTTAGTTTACCAGCTCAAGGTCTTTAAATTAATTCCCTGATCTGTCATTTCTGAGATTGGTGATAAACTACTTGTGCCAGCCGCTGTGCATGATGTAGGCCGACTCACACTGTAAGCTGCTGGGCTCCATGCATTGTATGTAGCAGCAGTGTCAGAGCTGGTGGGCAGCAGCAGTACAACTAACAGCGGCAGAGCAGTGGGCAGAATTCTGACAGGTATCTGATTAGGTCACTGTCGGGGTCAAATAGGAGGAGTAAGTTGGTAGACATGAGGGGCCTTAGCAATCCCCCAGCACCTAAAATCTCATCGCTGGGAAGCCATTGAGTATAAAGATAGCCTTCTCCTGGCTAACCACCTAGATGCGGAATTAAGCATATGAGGGGTTAAGCTGCCAGGAGCTCTACATAGATACTACCGTATTTTTCAGACTACAAGACGCACCGGACCATAAGACGCACCCTGGTTTTGGAGGAGGAAAATAGGAAAATAAAATTTTTAAGCAAAAAAATGTGGTCATGATACACTGTTATGGGATAAGGATCTGCTGCTGACACTGTATGGGGGTAATTTAAAAAAAACAAAAACAAAAAAAAACGGCGTGCGGTTCCCCTAATTTTGAGAACTAGCCAAGATAAAGTCTCACAGCTTGCAGCTAGTATTCTCAGGCTGGGGAGACTCACGTTATTGGGAGCCCCCCAAGCCTAAAAATATCAGCCAGCAGCCGCCCAGAATTGCTGCATCCATTAGATGCGACAGTCCCCAGCTCATCCTGATTGCCCTGATGCGGTGGCAATCGGGGTAATAAGGAGTTAATGGTAGCAGCCCATAGCTGCCACTAAGTCCTAGCTTAGTGATGGTAGGCGTCTATGAGACACCCTCTCACCACTAAGCTGCAAGTGAAAGTAAATAAACACAAACACATAAAAATCCTTTATTTGAAATAAAAGACAAAAAAACAACCTCTTTCACCACTTTATTAACCCCTAGAACACACAGGTCCGATGTAATCCACACAATGTCCCACAACGCATCCAGCTCTGCTACATCTGACAATCACAGAGAGCAGCCATAGAATACGACCGCTCTATGTGAGGGTCAGGCCGCAAGTTAAGTGAGCCGCCAGGATCAGCATTGACTCCAGCTGTCACCACACATCACCTGACTAAAGTCACCGCAGATCTCACTGTCACTTCAGCCGCGGCCGGATTTGCGGTAACACCTGGAGGACTCCCGCAGCATACTCACCTCTCCTCACTCCACACAGCATCGCTCGCTTCCTGTCTGTGTGCCAGCTGACCTGTGTGGAGCCGTGTGTACAGAGATGACGTCATCGCTGTGCTCACTGCTCTCTACACAGATCAGCTGGCACACAGACAGGAGGACACCGCGATGCTACAGGGGAACGGTGAGTATACCGTACTTATTTACTGCCCCCCATGCTTATAATGATGCACGAGGAGCAGTGAATACAGCCGCACATGATCACTCCAGGCTGTAGTTGCCAGGGGTGATCACGCGGGCCGGCTCTCTAGTATGCGCGCATCCCCTGCCCATCTTCCTGCCCACCTGTCAGCGCCGGCTTCAGGGCTGAGAGATGATGGGTGGGATGATGGGCATGCATATCAAATGAGCGGGCCCTCGTGGTCAGGGTAGCGCTGCTACAGCCTGCTCCTTCCTCTGATGACCCGCTCCACCACCACCGCACCGCAGACATCGGACTATAAGACACCCCCCCCCACTTTACCCAAAAAGTTTGGGGAAAAAAAGTGCGTCTTGTAGTCCGAAAAATACAGTATAATTTCTCTAAAGATGCATGTGAGGTTCTTAGCACACAATGTAATCAAATTGTGTGAGCCCATCTGCCAACGTCAAGGCGACCTCTTCAGATGGGTCCCTACACTAACTTATCACTAATTTACTGACTAACTGGGACTAAATCACATCTGATATTATAACTACCATTTTTACTATTTCTGCACTACTACTTTTTTAAATGTCCATCTGTTATTATTATTTTCTTTATTTTTTTATCATTTTTCTTACCTTTTGTTCAAATTGTTGTAGTAAAAAATCCTAATAAATTATGCCTAATGGTTTTTAATCCAGAAGAAGGCAAAAACCCTAGGACACGTTCAGCCAATTTGTGTCACAGGGGAAAAATTCCTTCTCGACCCCGGGAAAAGGCGATCAGTCCTAGAACCCTGGATTAAAGCTAATGATGTTATTTCTAGTTAAGTAATTAATATTAAGGAGCTAATTAAACTATGACTATAGTTTTTATAGATTTTAGGTGTTATACTATTCTTATGGTGCTCTCTTATTAAAGTATTCTAACTTTTATATTTTTTCTAATTTAGTGTATTATTTTAATAGATATAACTATTTTATTACTATTATTATCCTACTGTCTTAATACAGTATAATTCTAACTTTTCTATAACTATTAATACTACTCTATCCCTACCATGTTGATCCAGAAGAAGGCAAAAACCCAAGGACACATTCAGCCAATTTGTGTCATGGGGAAAAAATTCCTTCTCGACCCCGAGAAAAGGCGATCAGTCCTAGAACCCTGGATCAAAGCTAATGATGTTATTTCTAGCTAAGTAATTATTATTGTAGTGCTAATTAAACTAGTACTATAGTGTTTATAGATTTTAGGTGTTATACTATTCTTATCCTGCTCTCTTATTACAGTATTATTCCAACTTTTATATTTTTTTCTAAGTTAGTGTTTTATTTTTATAGATACAACTATTTTTTTACTATTATTTTCCTGCTCTCCTATTACAGTATTATTTTAACTTTTATATTTTTTCTAATTTAGTGTATTATTTTAATAGATATAACTATTTTATTACTATTATTATCCTACTCTTTAATTACAGTATTATTTTAACTTTTATTTTTTTGTAAGTTAGTGTTTTATTTTTATAGACATAACTATTTTATTACTATTATTATCCTGCTATCTTATTACAGTATTATTCTAACTTTTCTATAACTATTAATACTACACTATGCCTACAATGTTGATCCAGAAGAAGGCAAAAAAAACCCAGGACACATTCAGCCAATTTGTGTCACAGGGGAAAAATTCCTTCTTGACCCCGAGAAAAGGCGATCAGTCCTAGAACCCTGGATCAAATTGCTGTTCTACCTATTACTACTGTTATTTTCATCATATTTTTACTACATTCTTATTATCGCTCATATTATTGTTCTTATTATTATACTTACCACCGCCATCTTTGAGGCCCCAGCAGGATGGTCCATATGATATTTCTTCTTCCTCTCAAGAACCAGTTGATGTATTGGCGGTTGTTGTCCTCCTGGATCCTTCTTTCTTGTCTCCTCCTTGCAGGGATGTGGATGTCCAGTTTTATCTTCTTAACTGACTTTTTTGGTATGTCTTCTTCTTCTTCTTCATCCAGGTAGGCGCATAATTCTCTCCAAACTTTTTTTTTTTCATATTCTTCTTGCCTCTTCCTTTTTCCTCTGACATCGATCGTCCTTGGTGGCTCAGGCTGTTTTTCTCGCCGAACTCTATATATTTTCTGGGCCTCGGGGCTGGTTGGCATCAGGCGCTGGGATGGCAAGAAATTAAGTTACAAGGATTAATAGGAACATCCGAATACACAACCACCTTATAATAAAAGAAGCACCAATGTTGCCCTTAGTTTTCTCACTGACCTCCTTCTTGAAGATCGGT
This sequence comes from Anomaloglossus baeobatrachus, assembly GCF_048569485.1. Classification (NCBI taxonomy): domain Eukaryota; kingdom Metazoa; phylum Chordata; class Amphibia; order Anura; family Aromobatidae; genus Anomaloglossus; species Anomaloglossus baeobatrachus. The sequence continues at coordinate 231,623,495 of NC_134359.1, read as the reverse complement.
GACGGTAGCAGCATCATACAAATGGACAATCTTCTTAGTTTTTCCTCAGGTGTAAGGTAAACTAAAGGAAACAACCAGATATTAGGATCAGATTAGAGACTAAAGCCCCCCTCTAAAAAAAAAAAAAAAAATCCCCACTGGCCAGCGTGAGAACTGCAAGATTTTTAAGTGCTGTTTCCATTAAAGATTGTGATATGGATAAAAAAAAAAAAACAATGACAAATATTATTAAAAACTACATTGAACACAAAAACCTGATTTAAATAATAGGTGATTTCTGATGACAAATTCAAAGGCCCAAAGTCTAACAATGAAATATTCCTGGATAACCCCTTTAAAGTGGAAATCCTGAATCTAGGAAACAGTTGGCCCTCACAGACTGATACTACCTGGTCCAACGCTGGCAGAAGATCCAGTCCAATCAATGGCATCTGCTGACATCTTTGTTTTGTTGAAATGTATCAAAATCCTATAAAAGAGGAGCAGAGGTTGTAGGGACTTGATCCTTATTTCTATGACTTGGGTGACAGTCCCTGAAAACACTGAAGAACAATGTCTCTATATTCAGGGGCTGTTGTGGACGGGCGAGATTGGGAGATGGAAAGATATTTCCTGTTACATATGTGATCAATTTCACTAAAGGGGCTGTCACACAAGCCCCAAAGGGGCTGTCAAGGGACAAGTGATAGCCGATACCCCCTGGTGTGAGTGCGGGTGATGGATGTATCGCCGCCCGGTATCTGGTGTGAGTGCGGGTGATGGATGTATCGCCGCCCGGTATCTGGTGTGAGTGTGGGTGATGGATGTATCGCCGCCCGGTATCTGGTATGAGTGAGGGTGATGGATGTATCGCCGCCCGGTATCTAGTGTGAGTGCGGGTGATGGATGTATCGCCGCCCGGTATCTAGTGTGAGTGCGGGTGATGGATGTATCGCCGCCTGGTATCTGGTGTGAGTACAGGTGATGGATGTATCGCCGCCCGGTATCTGGTGTGAGTGAGGTTGATGGATGTATCGCCGCCCAGTATCTGGTGTGAGTGAGGGTGATGGATGTATCGCCGCCCGGTATCTGGTGTGAGTGAGGGTGATGGATGTATCGCCGCCCAGTATCTGGTGTGAGTGCGGGTGATGGATGTATCGCCGCCCGGTATCTGGTGTGAGTGAGGGTGATGGATGTATCGCCGCCCAGTATCTGGTGTGAGTGCGGGTGATGGATGTATCGCCGCCCGGTATCTGGTGTGAGTGCGGGTGATGGATGTATCGCCGCCCGGTATCTAGTATGAGTGCGGGTGATGGATGTATCGCCGCCCGGTATCTAGTGTGAGTGCGGGTGATGGCTGTATCGCCGCCCAGTATCTAGTGTGAGTGCAGGTGATGGATGTATCGCCGCCCGGTATCCGGTGTGAGTGCGGGTGATGGATGTATCGCCGCCCGGTATCTGGTGTGAGTGCAGGTGATGGATGTATCGCCGGCCAGTATCTAGTGTGAGTGCAGGTGATGGATGTATCGCCGCCCGGTATCCGGTGTGAGTGCGGGTGATGGATGTATCGCCGCCCGGTATCTGGTGTGAGTGCAGGTGATGGATGTATCGCCGGCCAGTATCTGGTGTGAGTGTTGGGTGATGGATGTATCGCCGCCCCGGTATCAGGTGTTAGTGCGGGTGATGGATGTATCGCCGGCCAGTATCTGGTGTGAGTGCAGGTGATGGATGTATCGCCGCCCGGTATCCGGTGTGAGTGCGGGTGATGGATGTATCGCCGCCCGGTATCCGGTGTGAGTGCGGGTGATGGATGTATCGCCGCCCGGTCTCTTATATGACGTCTCATACCTGATATCTCTCGCTGATCGCTGGTGTCTGTCTTCACTCTCTGATGAGGTGTAACAAACTAAGGATAAACAACTTTTTTTTTTTTTTTATTCAAACTGAGCAGTTCTATTGGCTGCTTATCAGTGCAGTTACCATAGTGACAAGCTTGTGCAGATTTAAAGGGACAGGACGCAGTCATTGCGCTATAGTACATTTTATCATAAATTTCATATAACACTGTATATTACATGGAGCTGCTCAGATAATGTGTGGGCAGACGCTCCTGTATCTCTTCATATATTATGTACATTTACTTAGAAGAGCTGTAGAGATATGTGGGGTAAAGTTACTTGTGTTGTGAATTGTATGTGTATAAAGAAGGCCTGGAAGTGTCTGTAATGGGCCGAAAATTGTGCTTTTATGTTCAGAACAAATCTCAGTATTTTTTCTCCGTGTTCCTATCAACTTTCTGCCGTATTTCCATCACAGAACATTGTTACATATAGCGAGATGCCATAGCAATCAGACCATTGGGGCCAATCAGGGGCAGAGCACTGAGGTCCCTTTGGCTTTTCTCCTGCAGTCAGTCCCCCCTGGCTATAATACTTTATTTGACAAAAGTGAGTACACCCCTCTCATTTATGCAAATATTGTATTATATCTTTTCATGGGATAACACTGAAGATAGGACACTTTGATATAATGTAAAGTAGTCTGTGTACATCTTGTATAACAGTGTACATTTAATGTGCACTCTAAATAAGCCAACACACAGCCAATAATGTCTAAACCACTGGCAACAAAAGTGAGTACACCCCTATGTGAAAATGGCCAAATTGTGCCCAAAGTGTCAATATTGTGTGTGGCTACCAGTTATTTTCCAGCACTAAATAAATAAATAAATAAAATAAATAAATGCCACAAGCGCTGTGAAAAGTAATTATACTTTTTCTATATTGCAAAAAAGTAAATGGAAGTAGCCGCTGGTAGAGGACAGATTCCATGTCCAGATCTGTCAGATAATGGAAATAAACAACCAAAGAAGTACTACCGCGCTACTAAAGGCTGGAGTCCAAACCACCTGAGTTAGGAGGTGAGGACCCTACAGACAAAAGGGCGCTAATGGGAAATATAGTATATCCAGGGGCATAATTACCGTGGTCGCAGAGGTCACCATTGCGACCGGGCCCGGTAGGTTAGGGGCCCGTGGTCGCCCTGCAGATCAGCAGCCAGCTCCTTCCTGTGAGAGAGGAGCTGCGCTGTTCTGTCACATACCACGCGGCCGCTATATGACCTGGTGCCACCGCCGCTGACGCCGGCACCAGCGGCAGCACCGGGCCCTCCTCCCCTGTCATCATACACAGCAATGATAAAGCATTGAGCGGCCCATGCCGCTCCATCATTCTCCCCCTGTGCCTGGGCGGTGACTTCACTCCTGTGCGACTGCTGTGCTGAGGCATGCAGAGTGCAGGACAGGAGTACGCTGACCGTAGCAGCAGTGGAACGAGGAAAGAGGTGAGTACTTGTTGTGTTTTTTTTATATATATATCAAAGAGTACATGGTGGCTATAGACCTGAGGTGCTGAATTATACATGGAGGCCTCGAGGTACTGGATTATACATGAAGGCCTGGTGGGCTGGCTGCATTATACATGAAGGCCTGGGGGGCTGCATTATACATGGAGGTCTGGGGGGGCTGCATTATACATGGAGGTCTAAGGGGCTGCATTATACATTGGAGGCCTGGGGGGCTGCATTATACATTGAGGAGTATGAGGCTGCATAATACAATATGAAGGACACTGTATACATGGAATCTAGGGGTGTATTATACATGGAGGAGTAGGGGCTGCATAATACAATATGAAGGTTTATGGGGCTGCATTATAATACATGTAGGACTATGGGGGCTACATTATATTATATGGAGGACTATGGAGGCTATCTTATACATGGTGCATTATAAAACATGGAGAACTATGTGGTGCAGTATAATATATGGAGAACTATGGGGTGAATTCTAATACATGGAGAACTAAGGGAAATGCATTATAATAAATGGAGGACTATGGAGGTGCATTCTAATATATGAAAGGTTATGTAGGACCCACTATACTATATGGAAGGCTATGTGGGGATTTTAGTATTTGGAGAACTATATACAAGGAGGGACAAAGATACAAGCATGGCATGGGAATGTTTTGTGCTGAGGGAAAAAGGCTCTTTCCCTCAGCACCCAGCTTTCCCATGCTCTGATATGGGAAAAGCTGGGTGCTGCTGAGGGAAAGATGTATAGTAGAGCATGGGGAAGCTGGGTGCCAAGGACAAGTTGGATATCAGAACATAGGAAAGCTGGGTGCTGATTGAGAGATTTCAGAGCATGGGAAACCTGGGTGCTAAGGGTAAGAGCCAAGTGTCAGCGTCATTATCCTGTACCCCGAGTGTCAGTGTCATTATCCCATACCCCAAGTGTCGGTGTACATGGAGACGGGGGTGTCCAGGTCCGAACTTTGCACCAGGGCCATCAAACTCTAGTTACGCCACTGCAGGTATGAATATGCAAAGGGTTAAGCACTCTCACTTTATCATTTCAAGGCACTGTGATAAATTTGTGGCTCCTAGAAGTTCTGAATGTCGCTCGCTGTCCCTGCTCTGCCGGATATCTCCTCCTTCCAGTACCCCTCCCCTCCCTATCAGCATGGGTTCAGTACCGTCCTGGTGCTGCCAGAGGTCGCCAATAGCTAAGAGCGCGGTGGGTTATCGCGGGCGTCTTTTTTTGTGCGCAGCGCATGTCAAGAGGTTTGGGAGCAGCCGGGCAGAGTGCGGGCCCCGGCCGCCATGTTGAGAACTTTGTGCAGTTATAAATAAAGATCGGCGGACAGCCTGCCGGTGTATTGGATGGTAGCCTGGACCTTTAGAATTTCTTTTATTTTCTGGTGGGTTGGATAACGACTCAGCTGCTACTTATTGGTTTCCTGCAGTACGCCTCCTGAATCGGGAGCAATAAGAGAGATGTTCATGTAAGTTTATAGGAAGCCGGTCCTTGTAGTGGGAACCGACGTGTGACTGTGCGGTGTGACGTCAGAGCGTGATGTCATGGTTGCGTCTAGGATGGAGTTGATTTTCTGTGATCCTCATTTTAGCCACTCCATTCTAGACGGCTCACTAGTAAAGTGACTAGAATGGAGTTGTTTTTTTGAGGACCTCATTATATCAACTCCACTCTAGACAGTTCAGTACTGAGGTGACTAGAATGGAGTTGATCTTTTGAGGATCTCTCCCTCAAAAAATAAACTCCAATCTATACAGCTCCTTATAGAAACCACTAGAATGGAGTTGATTTTTTGAGGTCCTCATATACAGTACAGCCCAAAAGTTTGGACACACCTTCTCCTCTCTAGAACACCTATTAAGAGGAGACTGTGTGCAGCAGGCCTTCATGGTAAATAGCTGCTAGGAAACCACTGCTAAGGACAAGAAACAAGCAGAAGAGACTTGTTTGGGCTAAAGAACACAAGGAATGGACATTAGACGAGTGGAAATCTGTGTTTTGGTCTGATAAGTCCAAATTTGAGATCTTTGGAGTCAACCACCGTGTCTTTGTAGATAAGGTGAACGGATGGACTCTACATGCCCGGTTCCCACCGTGAAGCATGGAGGAGGAGGTGTGATGGTGTGGGGGTGCTTTGCTGGTGACACTGTAGGGATTTATTCAAAATTGAAGGCATACTAAACCAGCATGGCTACCACAGCATCTTGCAGTGACATGCTATTCCATCCGGTTTGCATTTAGTTGGACCATCATTTATTTTTCAACAGGACAATGACCCCAAACACACCTCCAGGCTGTGTAAAAGTGGTGTCACACACAGCGACGGCGACGTCGCTGCTACGTCACCATTTTCTGTGACGTAGCAGCGACGTCCCGTCGCTGTGTGTGACATCCAGCAACGAGCTGGCCCCTGCTGTGAGGTCGCCGCTTGTTGCTGAATATCCTGCTTCATTTTTTGCTCGTCGCTCTCCCGCTGTGAAGCACACATCGCTGTGTGCGACAGCGAGAGAGCGACGAACTGCAGGGAGCAGGGAGCAGGGAGCCGGCTTCTGGCAGCTGCGGTAAGCTGTAACCAGGGTAAACATTGGGTAACCAAGGGAAGTCCTTTCCTTGGTTACCCGATATTTACTTTAGTTACAGCGTCCGCCGCTCTCACGCCGCCTGTGCTGCCGGCTCCCTGCATCCTGCACACAGCCAGAGTACGCATTGGGAAATAAGCAAAGCTTTGCTTATTAACCCGAAGTGTACTGTGGCTATGAGTGCAGGGAGCCAGCGCTAAGCGATGTGCGCTTGTAACCAAGGTAAATATCGGGTAACCAGAGAAGCACTTTGGTTGGTTACCCGATATTTACCTTAGTAACCAAGCGCAGCATCGTTTCCACAGCGACGCGTGTCGTTATGATCGCTGCTGCGTCTCTGGGTTTGACAGCTAAGCAGCGATCAAAACAGCGACTTACAAGGTCGCTGTTGCGTCACAGAAAATGGTGACGTAACAGCGACGTCGTTGTCGCTGTCGCTATGTGTGAACCCAGCTCAAGGGCTATTGGACTAAGAAGGAGAGTGATGGGGTGCTACGCCAGATGACCTGGCCTCCACAGTCACCAGACCTGAACCCAATCAAGATGGTTTGGGGTGAGCTGGACCGCAGAGTGAAAGCAAAAGGGCCAACAAGTGCTAAGCATTTCTGGGAACTCCTTCAAGACTGTTGGAAGACCATTTCTGGTGACTACCTCTTGAAGCTCATCAAGAGAATGCCAAGTGTGTGCAAAGCAGTAATGAAAGCAAAAGGTGGCTTCTTTGAAGAACCTAGAATATAAGACATACTTTCAGTTGTTTCACACTTTTTTAAGTACGGTATTTCATTCCGCATGTTTTCATTCATAGTTTTGATGTCTTCAATGTGAATCTACAATTTTTAGAGTCATGAAGATAAAGAAAACTCTTTGAATGAGAAGGTGTGTCCAAACTTTTGGTCTGTACTGTACATATATACACAACACACACACATATACACACACACACACATATATAAACATACATATACCAGCTTTATAATTTTAATGATTTCATGACTAATGTTTTAATGCTTTTTCAGGAGTTGCTCAAGTTTTAAATGGAGCAAACGTCCACACTGTGATATTTTTTCTGTATTTCTATAGGGTAAAATTCCAATTTGAGTTTTACTTTACGCCCTCCAGTCCCAGCCTCGATAGCGACATTTTTGAAGCAAGGGTGTAGCCTTACGGGGAGAAGCGTAAGGCTGCGTGCTCAGTGCGTTTTTTGTTGCAGATTTTGTGCAGTTTGTAGCACGGCATGTCTATCTTTATGCCAGTTATGGCAGCAAAGTCAATGTAAATGCTGATGTGTTGTGCGCACATTATTTTTTTTGCAGATTTAGTGCAATTTACAGCATGTGAATATTGACTACATTAAGAAAAATGTTTGGCACCAAAATGTACCAAAACACATGTGTTTTTTGGTGCAGTTATCTGTCAGAATATGCAGATTTCATGGAGAACATTTCTGCACCCAATCTGCAACATGTGAACAGAGCGCAGCCAACAGAGTCGCCACAATCTACAATATTGGATTGTAGTTGATTTTTTGAGGATCTCATTTTACAAACTCCATTCTAGATGATTCACTAGTGAGCCGACTAAATTGGAGTGGCTTTTTTGAGGACCTCATCGTAGCCTCCACTCTGGACAGGTCGGTGCTGAGGTGACTAGAATGGGTGTTTTATGGAAGATTGGGCAGAGCCTCACAGGGAGAAGCGTAACAGAGCGCAGCAGAGTCGTCACAATCTACAACTTTGGATTGTAGTTGCTTTTTGAGGACTTCATTTTAGCAACTCCCTTCTAGATGATTCACTAGTGAGCTGTCTAGATTGGAGTGGATTTTTTGATGATCTCCCTGTAGCTTCCACCAGTGGCATACCACCAGTGGCATAAGGCCCGTGAGTCACTGGGGCCCGATGCCAGCGCTGGAATCGGCCCCCCTCCCGTGGGCCCCCTGCCGAGGATCGCACTTTCATTTATATCGGCATCACACATGCCAATACAATTGAAAGGAATGATGAGAGAAGGAGCAGAACACTCCCTTTCTCATCATTCTCCCGCTGTGTGTCTGTGACATTGTGATGTGTCAGCACAGAGGAGTGCGGTGACGTCACTACTGCGCGCCGCTGTGTAAAATGTGAGAGTGGCAGAACGGTGGACACACGCTGAGGAGACTCGGGCAGTGGGGGAATGAGGAGAAGTGAGTATATTTGTGTATTTAATCAGGATGGCCAGAGGACTATAGGGAAGCATGCTACTATATGGGGATTGCAAAATAGTATATGTGGGCTGCATATAACTATATATTGGCGCATAATATTATATTGGGGCACACAATATGGTGGTGCACTATATGGGGGCTGCATACTAGCATATAGAGGAATATAAGGGGTGCATACTATTTTATGGAGGAATATAAGGGGTGATACCACTGTATGGAGGAATATAAGGGGTGTATTATACTATATGGAGGAATATAAGGGGTGATACCACTATATGGAGGCATATAAGGGGTGTATTATACTATATGGAGGAATATAAGGGGTGCATAATACTATATGGAGGAATATAAGGGGTGCATAATACTATATGAAGGATCCCTGTTACATGGAATATAGGGGTGCATTATACATGGAGGACTTTGGAGCTGCATAATCCAATATGAAGGACTATGGGGTGCATTTTAATACATATAGGACTCTGGGGGTTGCATAATATATGCAGGATTATCGGAGCTGCATTATTATACATGGAGGATTATGGGGTCTACATTATAATACATGGTGAGCTGTGGGGTGCATTATAATACATGCAGGACTATGGGGGCTGCATTATAATATATGGAGGACTATGTGGTGCAGTATAATATATGGAGGACTATGTGGTGCAGTATAATATATGGAGGACTATGTGGTGCAGTATAATATATGGAGGACTATGTGGTGCAGTATAATATATGGAGGACTATGGGGTGCAGTATAATATATGGAGGACTATGGGGTGCAGTATAATATATGCAGGATTATCGGGGCTGCATTATTATACATGGAGGATTATGGGGTCTACATTATAATACATGGTGAGCTGTGGGGTGCATTATAATACATGCAGGACTATGGGGGCTGCATTATAATATATGGAGGACTATGTGGTGCAGTATAATATATGGAGGACTATGGGGTGCAGTATAATATATGGAGGACTATGGGGTGCAGTATAATATATGGAGGACTATGGGGTGCAGTATAATATATGGAGGACTATGGGGGCTGCATTATAATATATGGAGGACTATGGGGTGAATTATAATACATGGAGGACTATGGGAGTTGTATTGTAATAATTGGAGGGCTATGAGAGCTACCTTATACATGGAGGACTATGGGAAATGCATTATAATACAAGGAAGACTATGGGGTGCATGCTAATAAAATGAAGGGTTACGTGGGACCTAATATACTATATGGAAGGCTATGTGGGGGCCATTATAGTATTTGGAGAACTATATATTTGAGGGGGGACAAAGACACAAGCTTGGGATGGGAAAGTTTTGTGCTGATGGAAAGAGGCTCTATCAGAGCATGGGAAACCTGTATGCTGGGGAATGATGTATAGCAGAGCATAGGTGGGTACTGAGGACAAGATGCATATCAGAATATAGGAAAGCTGGGTGATGGTAGAAAGAGGGATTTCAGATCATGGGAAACCTGGGTGCTGAGGGAAAGAGTCAAGTGTTAACATCATTATCCCGTACCCCGTGTGTCTGTGTTGGGGGGGGGGGGCAGGTCCAAACTTTGCACTGGGGCCCATCAAACTCTAGTTACACCACTGCTCAGTACAGAGATGACTAGATCGCAGTTGCTGCACTGAGGTTCATGATTTTTAGGCACTGTACTGTCTATAAGGACGTCCTCCCTGCAGCAGCTCCATTCTAGCTGTCTCACTACAGAGGTGACTGGATCGGAGTTGCTGCACTGAGGCTCATGATTTTGGAGCTCACTGTACTGTCTATAAGGACGTCTGGTGTACATCAACTCCATTAAAGATGTTTCAGTACAGAGATGATAAGAATAGAGTTGTTGCATCTAGGTCCATGATTTCTGGGTACTGTCTATAAGGACGTCCTCCCTGCAGCAGCTCCATTCTAGCTGTCTCACTACAGAGGTGACTGGATCGGAGTTGCTGCACTGAGGCTCATGAGGTCTGATCTCACAGCACTGTCTATAAAGGCCCTGTCACACTAAGCAACATCGCTAGCAACATCGCTAGCAACATCGCTGCTAACGAACAACTTTTGTGACGTAGCAGCGATGTTGCTAGTGATGTCGCTGTGTGTGACATCCAGCAACAACCTGGCCCCTGCTGTGAGGTCGTTGGTTGTTGCTGAATGTCCTGGGCCATTTTTTAGTTGTTGCTGTCCCGCTGTGAAGCACAGATCGCTGTGTGTGACAGCGAGACAGTAACAACTAAATGTGCAGGCAGCAGGAGCCGGCTTCTGCGGAGGCTGGTAACTACGGTAAACATCGGGTAACCAAGAAGCCCTGTCCTTGGTTACCCGATATTTATCTTCGTTACCAGCCTCCGCCGCTCTGTCAGTGCCGGCTCCTGCTCCTTGCACATGTGGCTGCAGCACACATCGGGTAATTAACCCGATGTGTACTGTAGCTAGGAGAGCAGGGAACCAGCGCTAAGCAGTGTGCGCTGCTCCCTGCTCTGTGCACATGTAGCTGCAGCACACATCGGGTAATTAACCCGATGTGTGCTGTAACTAGGATAGCAAGGAGCCAGCGCTAAGCGGTGTGCGCTGCTCCCTGCTCGTGTAGCTGCGTGCGCTGGTAACCAAGGTAAATATCGGGTTGGTTACCCGATATTTACCTTAGTTACCAAGCGCAGCATCTTCCACGCGGCGCTGGGGGCTGGTCACTGGTGAGCTCACCAGCAACTCGTGTAGCGACGCTCCAGCGATCCCTGCCAGGTCAGGTTGCTGGTGGGATCGCTGGAGCGTCGCAGTGTGACATCTCACCAGCAACCTCCTAGCAACTTACCAGCGATCCCTATTGTTGTTGGGATCGCTGGTAAGTTGTTTAGTGTGACTGGACCTTTAGGACGGCCTCAGCCAGTCCATGCATTGTGTTCAGAGATTTTACTGATGTGCATAGATGTTTGAATAAGCCCTTATGCAGATTACATGAAGGCTCCCATACACAGGGCTAAAGTCGCCCGGATCAGACAACAATCTGATGTGTATGGGGTCTTCCCGACTTACCCCGAGAATGGATGTAAAGGGAGGGAAGGAACCGGCGTGTTTGAATTCCACTTGTTGATCCTTTTGTTCTCTTGAAAGATAATCCACCCCCAGAGGAGGCGACATCTGCTCTCAGATAGAGAACACAAGAACATTTGTCCGAGCACTCCTGTATGTGATAGGAGAGAGCTGTCGGCCAAACGATTGTAGGGATTGTTTATGGGCCTTGAAGGGTTTGTTTAGTGAAAACAAGTGATCACCTATCCATGGGCCCGGTGATAACCTGATCAGTGTCCGATCACTGGGACCCGCACTGATTGGGAAAACGGGGAATTTTTATCCATATGTTTCAGGTATGTGTGACATCCATTTTTAACACGGATGCCACACGTACTCATGTTATTCTATGGTGTTCCTCACACATGCATGTTTTTACATGGACCGAGTGGCCCCACGTTTCCCTGCACGCATACATGTCCGTTTTTTTCTGCAGCAGCACGGGTGTCACACGCTGATGTGATCCGTGTGACACGTACCGGAGAAAACACTTGTCTCTGAAATAAAATTAATTTTTATACTCACTTGTCTCCAGCCCTGCTGTCACTTGCTTCTGATCCCCGCTCATTATACTCAATGAATATGCACTGCACAGAGGACCTAGAAGCACCAGAGACATCAATGCCAGGGACAGCATCGCTGGGGACAGGTGAGTATCCAAGGAACTCTGATGATATCCTGACAACTCCCACGCTACTGCGGGTGTAGCGACAATGACTTCACGGGTTCATCAAAGTTCATTGGGAACGATGAACCCATGACGTTACTGCCGCCACACCCACAGTAGCGCGGACGTCACAGAGGTGTCATCAGGATGTCATCTGAGTTCATTGTGAACTCTGATTAACCCATGACATCACTGCCGCGCCTGCACACATACTACTGAGGGCGTCCCTGCGGTGACCTGAGCTCACCTTATGAGATGCAGATCACCGAACGGAAGCATACACAGCAGTGTGTGTGCTCTCACAACCAATGAGGAACGTTCGGTTCTCCATTAAACATGACAGCAGTATGGGATTGACGTGGCCGCCCCCAATTGGATTTCGACAGACCAGGATTAGGGCTTTGATAGAGAAATAAATTGGGAAAAAGGGTGTCTCTTGTCTTTATTTATTGAATGATTTTCTCTTTTTATGTCTTTCCAGGTTTGCTTTTGGGGAACATCGTGGGACCTCACTATGGATTACGGAAGAACTTTTTTTTTTTTTTTATGTATAAAAATCAAATAAATTGGTGAATGAGGGCTGAGTCTGAGGTTTTTTGTTCATATAAACTTTGTTACTCTCCTTTCAATTACTGGACTAGTGGTAGGGGTGCATGCTAGACGCCACCCATTACTAATACCAAGGCTTGATGCCAGCTGGCATCAACCCCACAAATATTACCCCGTTTGCCATTGCACCAGAGCAATGGGAAGAGTCGGGTCCAGCACCAAAATTGGCGCATCTAATGGATGCGCCACTTCTTGGGCATCTGTGGGCTACTATTGTTAGGCTGGAAAGGGCCAAATAATCATGGCCCTTTCCACCCTAATAATATCATCCCCTAGTTGTCTGCTGTACCATGGCTGGTTTTTAGTAAAAATGGAGGTGACTTTTTTTTTTAATCTAAAAATTTAAAAAATAAGCGTGGGATCCCCTATTTTTCATAACCAGCCAAGGTACAGCAGACAACTGAAGGTTGCAGCTGCTGCTGTTCCTGTGCTGGACATGAAAGTTGGGGGGGACCCCACGGTTTTTTTTTCTTTAATTAAAAAATAAAAAATGGTGTAAAACAGCTGGTCAAGTTAACTATCTCTATACCACTATTCTATCAGTTCTATTTATCTTTCTATATCTATAATTTTTCAGGCTTTACACATTAAAAAAAACCAAACAAAAACAGCCCAAAACATTCATTTCAGTATCATACTTTTTTTTTTACCAGTACCACATGGACGACCATATCGGTACGTGTGACTTGCACCTGTTTAAACACAGACATCTGAAAGGGGCCTTATGGATACCCATCTACTGTATGTACTATCATTTTGGGTTGCTGCAAATTATGATGTTCCCCTCCTTGGCTAAAAATACTTCTCAAAATTTCTAAGGCGTATTGTGACCCCTGTGTAAAATATATAGTGTGACCTCTGCCAGAGCCTGTCCTATGGAACAGTGGTGGCAACAAACAGACGCTTAGCGAAAAGTAACTTACGTCCCTTTAAATTAAAAAAAAAACCAAAACATTTTTGCCCCAAATGACCTGAATCAGGCGGTGTGAGCCTCACGAGTTATGTTGCCACAAAATGAGGGAAACACGACTGGGGCCTAATAAATGTGGGGCATAAGAGAGGATCAGGGGGCTGCCAAAGACAGAAAATGAACGGTCAGCGAGATCTGAACAGTTTACTGTGGGTCTACATGCGAGGACTGTGAGTTGTTGTGGAAACTACCTACAGCAATGTGTGAACGCAGCCCGATACAGATCCAACCGGCAGTGACTGCTCACTAATGTCACTCCGAGCTTTATCATTATAGAAATGAACATTCTGCACAAACTTTTTAATAAAACAGTTTTATTAAAGCAAGTATATCAATTCTAAAAAAAAAAAGAAAGGAGAAATATTTATACAGTTATATTTTTATAGAGAACCATTGATTCCATGCTGCACATGGGAACGGGTTACACACAAAATACAGAAATAAATTACAGTGAATAAACCAATTCCGACAGAGGGGAGCGGACCCTGCCCTCGGGGGGGGGGGGGCTTACAGTCTACAGAGTAATGGGGAGGGGACAGTAGGTCAGGGATACAAATATATAACACTGACTGATGGGTACAGAGGGGAGATGACCCTGCCCTCGGGGGGGCTTACAGTCTACAGGGTAATGAGGGAGGGGGAGACAGTAGGTCAGGGATACAAATATATAACACTGACTGATGGGTACAGAGGGGAGATGACCCTGCCCTCGGGGGGGCTTACAGTCTACAGGGTAATGAGGGAGGGGGAGACAGTAGGTCGGGGATACAAATATATAACACTGACTGATGGGTACAGAGGGGAGATGACCCTGCCCTCGGGGGGGGGGGGGGGGGGCTTACAGTCTACAGGGTAATGAGGGAGGGGGAGACAGTAGGTCGAGGATACAAATATTTAACACTGACTGATGGGTACAGAGGGGAGATGACCCTGCCCTCGGGGGGGGGGGGCTTACAGTCTACAGGGTAATGAGGGAGGGGGAGACAGTAGGTCGGGGATACAAATATATAACACTGACTGATGGGTACAGAGGGGAGATGACCCTGCCCTCGGGGGGGCTTACAGTCTACAGGGTAATGAGGGAGGGGGAGACAGTAGGTCGGGGATACAAATATATAACACTGACTGATGGGTACAGAGGGGAGATGACCCTGCCCTCGGGGGGGGGGGGGGCTTACAGTCTACAGGGTAATGAGGGAGGGGGAGACAGTAGGTCGGGGATACAAATATATCAACTGTAACAATCAACTTTACAAATCAATACGTAGAATTAAGCCATGTTGGACATTGGCGACAGTGAAAGAAAAAAATCTTTTGTATTTGGGTCCCGTGCGTTTTAGGTGTTAGGGCTCATGCGCATGTTGCCGAATTTCATGCAGTTATGCTGCGTATTGCACTGCAGCGTAAATGCATGCGACCTGCGTCCCCTGCACAATCTATGAAGATTGTGCATAATCCATGTGCACGTTTGAGAACGCAGCGATTTGGATGCCAAAATTTTGTTCCAAATCGCTGCGTGCTAAAAAGCAACATGTCACTTATTCCGTGCGCTTTGGATGCAGCCCCCGCTCTGTCTATGGGAGAGGCAGCATCCAGAGCACATGACATCGGCATCTATTCTGCAGACACACTGAATCCATTACGCAGTGTTTATGCAGCGATTTGACGCGCACATGTGCTGCCAAATCCCTGCAGAAATTTCTGCAGGGACACGACGCAACGTGTGCACGGCCTAAAAATTGTATTCCTGCATTTACCAGAAAAATCCTCTCTCGTTGAATACATTGGAGGACACAGGAGGGGTGATGTGGATTACACCACACTGCTCTCTCGGTCTCTGAGGTGGGACGACGGGGGGGGGGGGGGGAATAACACCCAGTGCCGATAGTCACAAGCTGTATTTGAAAAACAAAGGGAGAAGATTAATAACACACTGAGTTCCCTGTGCGAGGTCCCCCCCACCATGTGCAACACGGCCCCCTGCCGAGCGTGAGCCCCCCCCCAATGTGAAACACAGCCCCCTGCAAGCCCCCAACATGCAACACAGCCCCCTGCAAGTCTCCACTGCCAACGTGCAACACGGCCCCCTGTAAGCCCCCCCTCAACATGCAACACTGGCCACCTGCCCATCAAGCACCCCCCAAAGTGAAGTATCACCCTCTACCTAGTGCGAGCCCCCCCCCAACGTACAGCCTCTCTCCCTGCGGGTGCACCCCCCCCCCCCTCCCCAACGTGCAACACGGCCTCTTGCCCAGCACGAGCCCCCCAACATGCAACACGGTCCCCTGCTCAGCACGCCCTGCAAGACCTCCCCCAAGTGTGCAGCGTCACCCCCTGCCTAGTGCAAGCCCCAGCCAACATGCAGCCTCTCTCCCTGCGAGCCCCCCCACAAGTGCAGCGTCACCCCTGCCCAGTGCGATCCCCCCACAAGTGCAGCGTCGCCCCCTGCCCAGTGCGAGCCCCCCCACAAGTGCAGCGCCGCCCCCTGCCCAGTGCGATCCCCCCCACAAGTGCAGCGCTGCCCCCTGCCCAGTGCGACCCCCCCCACAAGTGCAGCGTCTCCCCCTGCCCAGTGCGAGCCCCCCCACAAGTGCAGCGTCTCCCCTGCTCACTGCGAGCCCTCCACAAGTACAGCGTCGCCCCCTGCTCGCCCCCCCCCCCCCCCCAAGTGCAGTGTTGCCCGCTGGCCAGTGCGAGCCCCCCCAAGTGTAGTGTCACCCGCTGCCCAGTGCGAGCCCCCCCCAAGTGTAGTGTCGCCCGCTGCCCAGTGCGAGCCCCCCCAAGTGCAGCGTCGCCTGCTGCCCAGTACGAGCCCCCCCAAGTGCAGCGTCGCCTGCTGCCCAGTGCGAGCCCCCCCAAGTGCAGCTTCACCCGCTGCCCAGTGCGAGCCCCCCCAAGTGCAGCGTCGCCCGCTGCCCAGTGCGAGCCCCCCCACGTGCAGCGTCGCCCGCTGCCCAGTGCGAGCCCCCCCACGTGCAGCGTCGCCTAGTGCGAGCCCCCAAGTGCAGCGTCGCCCCCTGCGAGCCCCCCACAAGTGCAGCGTCGCCCCCTGTGAGCCCCCCACAAGTGCAGCGTCGCCCCCTGCGAGCCCCCCACAAGTGCAGCGTCGCCCCCTGCGAGCCCCCCACAAGTGCAGCGTCGCCCTTTGCGAGCCCCCCACAAGTGCAGCGTCGCCCCTTGCGAGCCCCCCACAAGTGCAGCGTCGCCCCTTGCGAGCCCCCCACAAGTGCAGCGTCGCCCCTTGCGAGCCCCCCAGAAGTGCAGCGTCGCCCCCTGCGAGCCCCCCCACAAGTGCAGCGTTGCCCCCGTGAGCCCCCCCACATGTGCAGCGTCGCCCCCTGCCCAGTGTGAGCCCCCCCACAAGTGCAGCATCGCCCCCTGCGAGTGCGTCGCCCCCTGCCCAGTGCGAGCCCCCCCCACACAAGTGCAGCGTCGCCCCCTGCGAGCCCCCACAACACGCACCAACGCCCCGCTGCCCAGTGTGAGCCCCCAAACGTGCGGAGTCGCTCCCTGGCAAGTGCAAGTCCCCCGAAACCGTTCCACATTGCCTCCTGCAAGTGCAAGCCCCCCCCCAAACATGCAGCGTCGCCTCCTGCCTAGTGTAACCCCTCATTCCTTTGTCCTGGACTTAAAGACTGAACAAGCAGTATGGATGCCTTGCTGAAGAGCGTTCAGGCCGCGGCTTTGACATGTAGGCCCGAATGGATTCAGGCCCAGCTAGACGAATTGCTGAAGAATGCCCGGGATACAGCATCTGTCCCTTCTGAACTTTCTGAACATCAAACTCTAAGAAGATCAAGACCTCCTGAGAGACTAACTTCTGAAATGGCCAATAGGACTCACAATAGGATCATAAGTCCTTCCGTTACCTCTAGGAAAAGAGCAAAGCGCAGCACGGCCTCTGATCCTGCTTACAAACCAGGAAGGAAACTACAGTACAAGAATAACAAAGGACAGAGAAAAGAGCCCGACCATCTAACCAGAGAGACACCAAGAAGTGCAAGGAGAAAGTCCAGCTCTACTGAGGTGCCAGCCAGAGAAGCAGCCACACAAGCTACAACTGACGTGACGACAGCCCACCATGAATCCTTAGAACTTCCTCAACAAACTTTGCATCATTCTAGAGGACATCATACGGCCTTACCCCAGGAAATAAACCAACACGGGGGGATGGGCTTAGGACACACAACATTTCCGGATCCGGGTTCTCATTACACGAGGAGTGGCAGGAATCCAAAAAGACAACTGCGCAAAAGTACTTTAACCAGACAAAGACTTCTTCGGCCGGCTCAGGATATGAGTCCGGCAAGAAATCTACAGCTACAAGACTCAGCAGAGATTCCAGACAATGACTATGACACAGATAACGACTCCCCACTAGAGGGCAGCAGCACGCAGCACTTCAATAATGGAGGGGCTGTAGAGACTATAACTAATACGTCACGGACGGCTGGTCTACCTAGGACGCAGCCAGGTATTGGTGAGAACACTTTTTCTTGTCCTATATCTAGTGTAACAACACCTGTAATGAATCCAGTGGGCGCAGTTTGGGGTACAGGTCCCGGCAATGTAGGATGGGATCTTAATTCAGTAGTACAGCAATTAGTGTCCGGGGTTAAGGAGGCTTTGAGTCAGTCTAGCTTACCCATAACTTCTTCTCCTATTGCTGCATGGTGCGGGAATGGTCGCCGGACATCGGAGGTGGTAAGTCAGTCGTGTGCTGATCCAGAGACACAGGAGGACGCAGTAATTTCACAAGGGGTTACATTATCTGATGCAGCAAAAGGAGAATTATATGTATGTTTTGAGGGTCCTCTAGGAATTCATTTGAAACAGGAGGTTAGGGAGAAGATTTGGGCCGACGAATATGTGGAAATATTTTCATTATTGCCCTTAGAAAAATATAACTTGGATAGAGTAAGGTTTGATGAGAGGAAAAGAGAGGGACAAGAAAGACGGTATTGTCTCATCCCCCAAACATTTAGCAATTGGTTCCATGCCTTTGCCATATTAGCAAGTGTAATAGGCCAAAAAACTCCTGAACATTGCTCTGCCTTATTTTGTTACATGAATTCTATCGGGGAGGCGCACCGTGCGTATGGAGGTTTAGCATGGCTGCGCTATGATGAGCAGTTTCGCCAACGAAAGGCTGGTCGCCAAGGGATTCGTTGGGATCACAAAGATATTAGTTTATGGATGCGTCTCATGACAGCGCCACGTGGGGTTAATCAGCCCTTTCAGGGCTATGTCGGCAGATCATCAGCAATCGGATTGTCGGCAGCAAACAGAAAAGGTTGCTGCTGGCAGTTCAATGATAGCCAGTGCAGATTCGGAAACACATGCAGGTACAAACATGAATGCAGCTTCTGTAGTGGAAACCATAGCCTATCAAAATGCTTTAAACGAAATAAAACCCCAACAGCAGAGATTAACCAAAAAGGGGGAAACCCCAATTAGACTCGGGGAGATGGTGGGCTATCTAAGCAGGTACCCAGATAGAAAAGCAGCACAATTGCTGGGGGAGGGTTTCTCAGAAGGTTTTAAGATCCCATCTACTTCAGGCCCATTAACCTGTTCTCGTAACCTTGCTTCAGCTTATACATATTCTCACATTGTCTCCACAAAACTAAACAAAGAAATTGACCTGGGCCGCATGGCAGGCCCATTCCCCAAAATGCCAATAGAAAACTTAAGGGTCTCTCCATTGGGGGTGGTCCCAAAGAAGGAACCCAATAAGTTTAGGCTGATCCATCATCTGTCCTTCCCTCATGGAAGCTCAGTTAATGATGGAATCGATCAGGAACTTTGCACAGTCTCGTATACTTCATTTGATACAGCGATTGCATGGGTACAGAAGTACGGCAGAGGAGCTTTAATGGCAAAAACAGACATTGAAGCTGCCTTTAGACTCTTACCAGTCCATCCAGAAAGCTTCCATCTCTTGGGTTGTCAGTGGCAGGTTTTATGTAGACTTGTGTTTACCGATGGGCTGCTCCATCTCATGCTCCTTGTTTGAATCATTTAGCACATTTTTGGAGTGGGTAGTAAAGAAGGAAGCCGGCGTGCGTTCTGTCCTGCATTATCTAGATGATTTCCTATGTATTGGTCCACCAAAGTCATTTGTTTGTGCTTCATTATTGGCAGCGATTCAGTCGGTTTTTAAGTGTTTTGGAGTACCGTTAGCATCAGATAAAACAGAAGGCCCGTCTACACTTATCAAGTTTTTAGGAATTTTGATTGACAGTGAAGCAATGGAGTGCAGATTACCGGATGACAAGGTCAGTGATCTGCTGGAGGCAGTCAGAGAAGCTAGATCTCACCGTAAGATCAGATTAAAGGATCTACAATCGCTGTTAGGGAAAATGAACTTTGCGTGTCGCATTATTCCAATGGGTAGAGTTTTTTGTAGGCGCCTAGCTGCAGCTACCTCAGGCATAACCTTTCCACATCACTTTGTGCGGCTGGCTAGAACATTAAAGGACGATCTGGCGGTATGGGAACAGTTCTTAATAGAGTTTAATGGGAGGTCATTGTGGATCAGACCACCGGTTTCAAATTTTGATCTAGACATCCACACTGATGCAGCGGGGTCAACTGGTTTTGGTGCATATTGTTCGGGACAGTGGTGTGCAGATAGGTGGCCAGAGAGTTGGAGAAACAATGGGTTAACACGAAACTTAGTACTCCTTGAATTGTTCCCCATAGTGGTTGCTTGTGAAATTTGGTACAATATTTTCCAAAACCGAAAAGTGAGATTTCATTGTGATAACTTGGGAGTTGTAGAAGTCATCAACAAACAATCAGCTTCTTCCCTGCCTGTTGTTACGTTGCTGCGTCATCTAGTGCTGCGCTGTTTAAAGTCAAATTGTCAGATTACAGCTGTGCATGTTCCCGGTGTTTGCAATTCTGTGGCTGATGCTCTGTCTCGTTTTCAGTGGGACAGATTCCGTTCGTTAGCCCCGATGGCAGAGGTACAAGGCAAGAAGTGTCCGGATTTTCTGTGGTCACTGCCAGTGACACCGCATACGCTCTGATAGAACGGTCTGTGGGTGTAAGCACATGGCAGAGGTACCAGTCAGCATGGAGGGAATGGGAAGACTTGTGTGCTCTAGTGGGACATGATGCCAGGTCACATGACAATGTTTCCTTGTTGTTATTTTACATTAGCAGGGCCTTTGTGGACGGTACTTCATTGTCCAGTATTGATAGTAAAATGTCTGGATTAGCTTTTTGGTTTAAGTTGCACGACTTCACTGATTACACAAAGCATTTTTTAGTTAAGCAGGCCCTAAAGGGTTACAGAAAAAGTTGTAAGAAGACCAGAGATAAACGGCGTCCGATTTCTTTCCAGTTATTGCAGCAGATACTGAGTGTACTAGGCCGAGTCTGTAGCAGTCCCTTTGAAGTGTTTCTCTTTAGTTGTGCATTCACACTGGCCTTTTTTGGCGCTTTTAGAATCAGCGAGTTGGTGGCGAGTAGCTCCACCAGAAGTGGGGGTCTACAAGACGAGGACGTGCATCAGTACACAGACAGATTAGAATGTTTTCTGGCAAAGTCAAAAACTGATCAACAGGGTAGAGGAAAATGGATCACATTGTTTCCTTTAAGCGGGTCCAGGGCCTGCCCGGTCATCTGTTTTAGAAACTATGTCTCAAGAAGGCCAAATATCCAAGGTTCATTACTAATTCATGAGGATTGTAAGTCATTGTCACAATTTCAATTCACAGCAGTTCTTAAAAAATGCCTGACAAAATTGGGAGAGTCTCCAAATGCATTCACTTCACACTCATTTAGGATAGGAGCAGCCACAGAAGCTGCTAGATGGGGCTTAGAGCCTGACATAGTTAAAAAAATCGGGAGATGGGAATCGAGCAGATTTAAGAGTTACATTCGATTACATTTATTATAAATGGCGTACATGTATATATATGTGTACATTGTGGTAATCTTATAGTAGTTGTGTCTTCATTTAGACAATTGTGTGATAATTGTGTTTTTGTTTTTTGTTTTAGCTGAACAGCAATGCCTGGTTTGGATCATGGGACATTCATTTGTTTTTTGGGGGGGCCTTACGTGCAGCAGTCAGGCCTAATGGCAAACAGTTGGGGTTGCCCAGTTCCTTGGCACGGGTGACATGGATAGGAAAGAGGGGAATGCAGTGGCATCAGCTGTTAAAAGAAATCCAGTATCATGTGGAGTTCTACCGCCCCCCGGACGTCTTACTTATCCATTTAGGTGGTAATGATTTAGCAATAAGAACATCAAGACATTTAGTTAGGAACATAAAGCTTGATATGTTGAATTTATGGAGGTCTTACCCAGAAACAGTGGTGGTCTGGTCGGATATAGTAGCTAGACAAATGTGGAGAACAGCGCGATCAGTGGCTCGCATCAATAATACAAGGATAAAGGTTAATAAAAAAATAACAAAATTTGTGTTGGAAAACGGAGGGGTGGCCATACGTCACCAGATGCTGGAAAATACAAAGGAACATTTTTGGAGAGATGATAAGGTACATCTTAATGACATTGGCATTGATATATGGATGTTGGGAATACAAGAAGGAGTAGAACGAGCCATTAAGTTGTGGAGGAACTCACTCTTGTAAGGTGTCACAAGAGCGAGTCTTGGCGGGATGTGGTTGTTTAAACCCCCTCTTTGTTGGTTGGAGAATTATGTTTTTAATGGGGTCCCTGGGCCAGAGCTCAGCGGACAGTGGAATATGGGTCCCTGGGGAGGAGCTCAGTGGACAGTGGAATAGATGGGTCCCTGGGGAGGAGCTCAGCGGACACAAGGAAAATGATCAAGGGGTATACCCAGATTCCCCCTTGAGCTAGGTGTACACGGCGGAGGGGGATATGGGGCTGGGATTTATAACAACCACATCTCTGGGCCGATAATCTTGTTTTTTCTTATTGATGTTTTTTCTTATTAAAATAAAGGGCTGCTGTGGCCAAAATTTTAATCCATGTCACGCAGTGTGTGGTGTCTTATTTATTAGATTACCAGGAGCGCAATTCACTAGTCCATCAGTCAAGCAGAGTGAAGGCAGATAGACGTAACGTACATGACTGAGGCAGTGATAGATCCAGGAAAGGGTTAAGGAGTAAGGGATGGGGGTTTTTACCTAAGGAATGTGGTGGTGGGCGAGCAGGAGGAGAGATGGGGGCAGGGGCCATATAAGAAATAGGTCCCATGTTAAGGTGTCATTCCTTTGTCCTGGACTTAAAGACTGAACAAGCAGTTGTAACCCAGACCACAGCATCATGGACATGAAATTGCTGGTATTGAAAGGAAACTTCAAGTCCCAGAGAGACAGGAGACTATGGGAGTACAAACTTATGATGACCTTTGACACATTCAGAGAAGGAATGAATGTGTCTCATGGATTCATGTCTTTTTACATCAGTTAAAAGATGTGCTCCTCTGACCATCCGAGCATGTCACAGCCCTGGACCAGACCCTTATCAAAGGACAATAAAACTTTCACACTGAACTGCAGCAGTATTTATGGCTAGAACAGCTTGTCCCCCTGCCATAGAGATAGTTCTGTTTCATATAACTTGTTTTTTTTTTTTTTTTTTTTTTTTTTACTGCACTATTCTAAGTCCTGTTGTGTATAAATACGTGACTCTTCAGATTTTGTGTTATACCATGCCTGATGAAGAGACCTGAGTAGTCTCGAAAGCTTGCAATTATTACCATCTTTTCAGTTAGCCATTAAAAGGTATCAACCACTGAGGACTCTCTGTTCTTTTAAACAATTTTTTTACCTCTACTGGCTAACACGGTACAAAGATATATTTTACTTGTATCAAAATGGAGGATACCAGAATGTACCGCATCTTTATGGAACTAAAGACACTTCTGAAGAAACGCGCACAACTGGACAGCGACATATTTTTCTTATCCAAATGCAAAAAGGAGAATCTGATCCCCAAAGGACTCTGGATTACAAACCCAATTCTACATACCTACAATACCCATTATGCACAAAACCTTTGTCACAGGACTTCTGAGAGACTAAGGAATCACCTTTTGCATGTCTTCTACAGCATCAAGAGTAAAATCCAGAGGGAATTTGAAACACAAAGGAAGACACTTCCAGAAAGCACAGAACAAGAAGTACAACAATACTACTACAGACTACGAACCCTTCTGATCCACAACAAGGAAAAGAAGCTACACAGACTGCGCCTCAATTCAGGACTTAATACAAACAGGTGGAGAACAAAGCCAAAACCTGACAACTTGGAAACCAAGTCCATTCAAGGCACAAAAGCATCTAACTGTGTTATCAATCTCTCGGATTACAAACCAAACAAAATGGAAGTTGCTGTGCTTTCTAGAGGACTCTCATTTTGTCCGACTAAAGCTCTAGACAAAATTGAACTCTGCAGCGACATGGAAGATTACTTCAGGAGACTACGTCTGAGGGAATATTTTAGCGATGCAGATGTTTCAGAATCCTCCCAGACTGAAGGAAGACGGATCTTGACAACCAGGAAAAGATCAGATTGGACACCTCCACCAGGACGCAACCCTCATCTGGATAACTATATAGACACTTTCAGACATTTGGTAAAATCCACTTTCCTAGACACACACAGGAGGCAACCATCCAACATCAGTGCCCAGGAGAGAAGGGCCATAAAATCTTTGAAAACCAACAAAGAAATCATCATTAAACCTGCAGACAAGGGGGGTGCAATAGTCATGATGAACAAATCAGACTACATGAAGGAAGCACACAGACAACTGATGGACACACGCTACTATAAGAAATTGGAGTCTGACCCTACACAGGACTATTACAAGGAACTTAACAAGTTGGCCTCTTGTCTGCCTGACATATCCATAAGAACTGATGAACTGATACCGGTGAGTCCAAGAATAGGCACATTCTACATGCTTCCCAAAATTCACAAATCTGGAAACCCAGGAAGACCCATCATTTCATGTGTGGGCACCCTCACTGAACAAGTCTCTGGATGGGTAGAGGGTATCCTTAAACCCTTGGTAAGGGATACAACCAGCTACATCCAGGACACTACTGACCTATTGAAAAAACTATCAGCAATAGGTCCTCTTCCAGAGGGAACCATCCTTGCCACCATGGATGTGGAATCCTTGTACTCGAATATTCCACACCAGGATGGATTAAATGCTTGCAAAATTTTCCTGGAAAATACAGGAACTGATGCCAATTCTGTGGTGAAGCTTACAAAATTTATCCTCACCCATAATTACTTTGAATTTGACAATGACATGTATCTACAGGAGACTGGGACTGCAATGGGAAGCAAAATGGCACCACAATATGCAAATCTTTTCATGGCCAAGCTTGAGAGTGACTTTTTATCCTCTTGTCCTATCAGGCCTCTGGCCTACTACCGTTACATTGATGATATTTTAATCATCTGGACAGAGTCTGAGGAGCAGCTGAAGACCTTCCATGAACAATTTAATCAGTTTCATCCCACCATCAACCTAACACTCAACTACTCCTGCACGGAAATCAACTTCTTGGACACCATCATTAAACTACGGAACAATGAAATACAGACATCCCTGTACAAGAAGCCAATTGACCGTCCAACATACCTGAAATGGGACAGTTTTCATCCAAAACACATAAAAAACTCTATTGTATACAGCCAGGCTATCAGGTACAATCGGATATGTTCCAACAGTACAGATAGAGACAATCACCTTGAGGGCCTCAGAAAAACCTTTTTGAATCAAGGCTACCACCCAAGAACAATTGAAAACCAGATTATAAGAGCCACCAGAATATCAAGAAACCATCTTCTACATTATAAAACCAAAGAAGAGAACAACCGGGTCCCTCTTGTAGTCACCTACAATCCACATCTGGAGGTGTTTAGAGGAGCTGCACGGAAACTACAACCATTACTGCAAAAAGATGCCCGGTTAAAATCTATTTTTCCAGACCCCCCACTTCTGTGTTTTAGACAGCCCCCAAATCTAAGAAGCATCATTGTCAGAAGCTCCCTGTCCTCTCCAACACCAACAGGAACATTTCCCTGCAACCAGAAAAAATGCAAGACCTGTCCATTAATATTGACAACGGACAAGATAAAGATTCCCAGATCACATCAGGACTACAAGATCCCAGGTACGTTCAGCTGCACCACAACCAATGTGGTGTACTTAATTATATGTACCAAATGTCCAACTGGGGGTCTGTATGTAGGGGAGACAGGACAACAGCTCAGGACAAGGATGAATTCTCACCGCCACACAATTAGAGAAAAAAGGATGGATCTACCTGTGGCCAAACATTTTTGTAACCCAGACCACAGCATCATGGACATGAAATTGCTGGTATTGAAAGGAAACTTCAAGTCCCAGAGAGACAGGAGACTATGGGAGTACAAACTTATGATGACCTTTGACACATTCAGAGAAGGAATGAATGTGTCTCATGGATTCATGTCTTTTTACATCAGTTAAAAGATGTGCTCCTCTGACCATCCGAGCATGTCACAGCCCTGGACCAGACCCTTATCAAAGGACAATAAAACTTTCACACTGAACTGCAGCAGTATTTATGGCTAGAACAGCTTGTCCCCCTGCCATAGAGATAGTTCTGTTTCATATAACTTGTTTTTTTTTTTTTTTTTTTTTTTTTTTACTGCACTATTCTAAGTCCTGTTGTGTATAAATACGTGACTCTTCAGATTTTGTGTTATACCATGCCTGATGAAGAGACCTGAGTAGTCTCGAAAGCTTGCAATTATTACCATCTTTTCAGTTAGCCATTAAAAGGTATCAACCACTGAGGACTCTCTGTTCTTTTAAACAATTTTTTTACCTCTACTGGCTAACACGGTACAAAGATATATTTTACTTGTAGTGTAACCCCCACAGGGCCGGCTCCAGGTTTTTGTGGGCCCTGGGCGGAAGAGTCCCGGTGGGCCCCATCCACACGCAGACACACACATACGTACACATACATATACATATTTAAAGACAAACTCACAAAAATACGTATAGAACTGACATATCTATACAGTCATATACACTGACATACATAGATACACATCATACATGCATACAGACACACACAACACAACTCTGCTAGATACATACATACAGACACACACAGCTCTGCTGGATACATACACACATAGCTCTGCTACATACATACACACATAGCTCTGCTACATACATACACACATAGCTCTGCTACATACACTCATAGCTCTGCTACATACACACACAGCTCTGCTGGATACATACACACATAGCTCTGCTACATACATACACACATAGCTCTGCTACATACACACACAGCTCTGCTGGATACATACACACATAGCTCTGCTACATACATACACAGCTCTGCTGGATACATACACACATAGCTCTGCTACATACATACACACATAGCTCTGCTACATACATACACACATAGCTCTGCTACATACATAGCTCTGCTACATACATAGCTCTGCTACATACATACATATAGCTCTGCTACATACATACACACATAGCTCTGCTACATACACACACAGCTCTGCTGGATACATACACACATAGCTCTGCTACATACATACACAGCTCTGCTGGATACATACACACATAGCTCTGCTACATACATACACACATAGCTCTGCTACATACATACACACATAGCTCTGCTACATACATAGCTCTGCTACATACATAGCTCTGCTACATACATACATATAGCTCTGCTACATACATACATGAATCTGCTACATACATACACACATAGCTCTGCTACATACATACACACATAGCTCTGCTACATACATACACACATAGCTCTGCTACATACATACACACATAGCTCTGCTACATACATACATGAATCTGCTACATACATACACACATAGCTCTGCTACATACATACACACATAGCTCTGCTGCATACATACACACATAGCTCTGCTACACACATACATACACATAGCTCTGCTACATACATACATGAATCTGCTACATACATACACACATAGCTCTGCTACATACATACACACATAGCTCTGCTACATACATACACACACACATAGCTCTGCTACATACATAGCTCTGCTACATACATACATGAATCTGCTACATACATACACACATAGCTCTGCTACATACATACACAGCTCTGCTACATACATACACACATAGCTCTGCTACATACATACACAGCTCTGCTACATACATACACACATAGCTCTGCTACATACATACATGAATCTGCTACATACATACATAGCTCTGCTACATACATACATGAATCTGCTACATACATACACATATAGCTCTGCTACATACATACAGACATAGCTCTGCTACATACATACACACATAGCTCTGCTACATACATACAGACACACACGTAGCTCTGTGGGGCCCACACACACAGCTCCAGGGGCCAGCACATACAGCACCGGGGGGCAGGGCATACACCTAAGGGGGGAGAAGCCCATACAGCTCCCCAGGGCCCATAAATCGGGGGCGGGGAGGGCACATACCTCTCAGGTCACGGTGGAGAGGGGGCCCACACAGCGCCGGAGAGGGGGCCCACACAGCGCCGGAGAGGGGGCCCACACAGCGCCGGAGAGGGGGCCCACACAGCGCCGGAGAGGGGGCCCACACAGCGCCGGAGAGGGGGCCCACACAGCGCCGGAGAGAAGAGCTGTGCTGGGGGTCGCTGGCTGGCACTGCAACTCCTTCATCTGTGGGACTGAGCAGGCCGGTCGGTAGCTCCGCCCACAGATGAAGTTCAAACCAGGAAGTCTGCGCGCCTTAAAGGGACGGCGCTGCAGATTCCTGCCGAGGACTGCGGAACTCGGCCCGGGGGCAGCAGAACTAAGGCGAGGGGGCCCCGGCCAAGGGGCACCAGAACTGACGAGGCCGAGTGGGCCCCCCCGGCTCTCCAGGGCCCCGGCATTTGCCCAGGTATGCCGCGTGCTGACGCCGGCCCTGAACCCCCACATTCCTTATGAAAGCCTCCACAGCATCACCCCCTGCTCCGTGTAACCCCCCCATAAGCGCCCTTTCTTATTGAAGCCTCCACAGCACGGTGCTGCAGCCTCAGTACATGCCCTGTGACATATACACGAGCTGCAGCCCCCCGCACTGACAGGAGACGCTGCTCTGTGCCCCCAAAATCCAGTCTGACACCTCCGCGTTAGGTAGAGTCTAGATCCCAGTGGCCAAGGACCTCTGCTGACGTCACACCCATGTGACCGGCCTCTTGTGTGGGAGGAGCCTGTAGTTCCCGGCAGTCAGTGCACAGTTTAACTTTGCCGTTCAAGTAGCAGGATGTTTCCCCTCTTCCCTGTTTCTGCTGTTTCCAGCCCTGGGTGTGATATAACAGGAGGTAATATCTGATGGAGCTTATCATGTATGAGCCTCAGGGGCAAATAAAAAGGGATTGTAGGTCACCGTCTCTGGGTGCAATAGTGTGCAGCAGTAGGTGTGATGCTCTGACCGTGGGAAGAGAGGGTGTGATGCTCTGCCTGTGGGAAGGGGGAGAGAGAGGGTGCGATGCTCTGCCTGTGGGAAGGGGGGGGAGAGGGTGTGATGCTCTGCCTGTGGGAAGGGGAAGAGAGAGGGTGCGATGCTCTGCCTGTGGGAAGGGGGAGAGAGAGGGTGCGATGCTCTGCCTGTGGGAAGGGGGAGAGAGAGGGTGCGATGCTCTGCCTGTGGGAAGGGGGAGAGAGAGGGTGCGATGCTCTGCCTGTGGGAAGGGGGAGAGAGAGGGTGCGATGCTCTGCCTGTGGGAAGGGGGAGAGAGAGGGTGCGATGCTCTGCCTGTGGGAAGGGGGAGAGAGAGGGTGCGATGCTCTGCCTGTGGGAAGGGGGAGAGAGAGAGAGGGTGCGATGCTCTGCCTGTGGGAAGGGGGAGAGAGAGGGTGCGATGCTCTGCCTGGGGGAAGGGGGAGAGAGAGGGTGCGATGCTCTGCCTGTGGGAAGGGGGAGAGAGAGGGTGCGATGCTCTGCCTGGGGGAAGGGGGAGAGAGAGAGAGGGTGCGATGCTCTGCCTGCGGGAAGGGGGAGAGAGAGAGAGGGTTCGATGCTCTGCCTGTGGGAAGGGGGAGAGAGAGGGTGCGATGCTCTGCCTGTGGGAAGGGGGAGAGAGAGGGTGTGATGCTCTGCCTGCGGGAAGGGGGAGAGAGAGAGAGGGTGCGATGCTCTGCCTGCGGGAAGGGGGAGAGAGAGAGAGGGTGCGATGCTCTGCCTGCGGGAAGGGGGAGAGAGAGAGAGGGTGCGATGCTCTGCCTGCGGGAAGGGGGAGAGAGAGAGAGGGTGCGATGCTCTGCCTGCGGGAAGGGGGAGAGAGAGAGAGGGTGCGATGCTCTGCCTGCGGGAAGGGGGAGAGAGAGAGAGGGTGCGATGCTCTGCCTGTGGGAATTGGGAGAGAGAGGGTGCGATGCTCTGCCTGTGGGAATTGGGAGAGAGAGGGTGCGATGCTCTGCTTGTGGGAAGGGGGGGAGAGAGAGGGTGCGATGCTCTGCCTGTGGGAAGGGGGGGGAGAGGGTGCGATGCTCTGCCTGTGGGAAGGGGGGGAGAGAGAGGGTGCGATGCTCTGCCTGTGGGAAGGGGGGGGGAGAGAGAGGGTGCGATGCTCTGCCTGTGGGAAGGGGGGGCGAGAGAGGGTGCGATGCTCTGCCTGGGGGAAGGGGGGAGAGAGAGGGTGCGATGCTCTGCCTGTGGGAAGGGGGGGAGAGAGAGGGTGCGATGCTCTGCCTGTGGGAAGGGGGGGAGAGAGAGGGTGCAATGCTCTGCCTGTGGGAAGGGGGGGAGAGAGAGGGTGCGATGCTCTGCCTGGGGGAAGGGAGAGAGAGGGTGCGATGCTCTGCCTGGGGGAAGGGGGAGAGAGAGGGTGCGATGCTCTGCCTGGGGGAAGGGGGGGAGAGGGAGAGAGAGGGTGCGATGCTCTGCCTGGGGGAAGGGGGGGAGAGGGAGAGAGAGGGTTCGATGCTCTGCCTGGGGGAAGGGGGGGAGAGGGAGAGAGAGGGTGCGATGCTCTGCCTGGGGGAAGGGGGGGAGAGGGAGAGAGAGGGTGCGATGCTCTGCCTGGGGGAAGGGGGGGGAGAGGGAGAGAGAGGGTGCGATGCTCTGCCTGGGGGAAGGGGGGAGAGAGGGAGAGAGAGGGTGCGATGCTCTGCCTGGGGGAAGGGGGGGAGAGAGAGAGGGTGCGATGCTCTGCCTGGGGGAAGGGGGGGAGAGAGAGAGGGTGCGATGCTCTGCTTGGGGGAAGGGGGGGAGAGAGAGAGGGTGCGATGCTCTGCTTGGGGGAAGGGGGGGAGAGAGAGAGGGTGCGATGCTCTGCCTGGGGGAAGGGGGGGAGAGGGAGAGAGAGGGTGCGATGCTCTGCCTGGGGGAAGGGGGGGAGAGGGAGAGAGAGGGTGCGATGCTCTGCCTGGGGGAAGGGGGGGAGAGGGAGAGAGAGGGTGCGATGCTCTGCCTGGGGGAAGGGGGGGAGAGGGAGAGAGAGGGTGCGATGCTCTGCCTGGGGGAAGGGGGGGAGAGGGAGAGAGAGGGTGCGATGCTCTGCCTGGGGGAAGGGGGGGAGAGGGAGAGAGAGGGTGCGATGCTCTGCCTGGGGGAAGGGGGGGAGAGGGAGAGAGAGGGTGCGATGCTCTGCCTGGGGGGAGAGGGAGAGAGAGGGTGCGATGCTCTGCCTGGGGGGAGAGGGAGAGAGAGGGTGCGATGCTCTGCCTGGGGGGAGAGGGAGAGAGAGGGTGCGATGCTCTGCCTGGGGGGAGAGGGAGAGAGAGGGTGCGATGCTCTGCCTGGGGGAAGGGGGGGAGAGGGAGAGAGAGGGTGCGATGCTCTGCCTGGGGGGAGAGAGAGGGTGCGATGCTCTGCCTGGGGGAAGGGGGGGAGAGAGGGTGCGATGCTCTGCCTGGGGGAAGGGGTGGGAGAGAGAGAGGGTGCGATGCTCTGCCTGGGGGAAGGGGTGGGAGAGAGAGAGGGTGCGATGCTCTGCCTGGGGGAAGGGGGGGGGGGGAGAGGGTGCGATGCTCTGCCTGGGGGAAGGGGGGGAGAGGGAGGGTGCGATGCTCTGCCTGGGGGAAGAGAGGGAGAGGGAGGGTGCGATGCTCTGCCTGTGGGAAGGGGGGGATAGGGAGAGAGAGGGGGCGATGCTCTGCCTGTGGGAAGAGGAGGAGAGAGAGAGGGTGCGATGCTCTGCCTGGGGGAAGGGGGGGAGAGAGAGAGGGTGCGATGCTCTGCCTGGGGGAAGGGGGGGGTGAATGCAATGCTCTGTCTGTGGGGGAGTCGCAGAGCAGCACCCGGTGTCCCTTTCCTCTTTTCCCATTAGAGGCATGGAGCGGGGGGGATAGATCCAGGAGGAGGGGATTGGAGCAGTTGCTGTATATAAGGGAAGCCATTGGATATTAAAGCTGGAGCCAGAGATCACAAAGGGCTGAATTCCACAATGATCTGTGACTGATACTGATGGGTTTATTAGCAGGTGATTATCAGCGCATTCATTATACACAGTTTATGGGAATTTGTGGCATTATTATTATTATTATTACTAATTATTGGTCATTTTTCTTTATAGAGTTCGGGGCAATGTCGGCTCCACAGAGAATTCTTCCTCATCCACTGAATATGAACGTTTCATCTATTGGAGAGAATCCCACAAGTGACATAAGAGGATATCTCTGTGTATACATTCTCTGCACTGTGTATTATATGGGGTGTACTTATATATTCTCTGTGCTGTGTATTATATGGGGTGTACTTATATATTCTCTGTGCTGTGTATTATATGGGGTGTACTTATATAATGTTTGTATTGATGCTTCTCTGTGTATATTCTCTGTACTGTGTATTATATGGGGTGTACTTATATATTCTCTGTGCTGTCTATTATATGGGGTGTACTTATATAATGTTTGTATTGATGCTTCTTGTAATCTTCTATCATGGTAAGTTGTCATTTGCTCGTGTCTTGGTGATCTGATGATTCAGTGACGGTGTTTGTTCCCCCCTCAGAGGTTGTGTGGGTTTTATAAGTGGCCGCATTCACTTTGATATTGTCATGTAAGAGCAGTCATCTGTGTGAGATGCGGTGATGGACAGGGTGTCCTTTTTTTCCCCACTGTCTTTAATAAAGTTTCTTTTATTTAAACTGTTTCTGGATTTCCTCTCTTCTATGGGGTCTCATAGATGCTACCATCACTAATTTAGGACTTAGTGGCAGCTATGGGCTGCTATTAACTCCTTATTACCCCGATTACCATCACACCAGGGCAATCAAGATGATCCAGGTAAAGTGCTGGGATTGTCACATCTAATGGATGCAGCAATCCGGGAGGCTGCAGGCTGATATTTTTAGGCTGGGGGGGCAGGCTAATAACCATAGGCATCCCCAGTCTGAGAATACCAGCCACCAGTTGTGAGGCTTTATCTTGGCTGGGTATCAAAATTGAGGGGACTGCACGCTGTTATTTTACTGTACAATATAGACCCATCGGCGGCTGTGATTGGTTGCAGTCAGACAGCTGTCAGTCAGTGTGGGGGTGCATCTGACTGCAACCAATCACAGCCACCAGTGGGCAGGGGAATCCGTGAATATGTATGAGCCTAATGAGCGGCTCAGGAAGAAGAATGAGAGGCCGCAGGAGCAGTGTGACAGCCGCGCCGGTGATCGGTGAGTATGAAGTGCTTGCTCCTACTGCTTTGTGCCGGATTCTGGTCCCCATAGACTTTTTATGGGGACCAGCATCTGACCAGACACCGGGGATCGATCCCCCGCTGACCTGGAGCCAGCGGGGGATTGATCTGCCAGTCCTCCAAAACACAGAAAGAAGTGACATGCTGCTGCTTTTTCCTTCCACAAAAACTGCAAGGAACAAAGAAGCGACGTGTGCACAGCCTGTCTGAGTTCTCATAGACTTTGCTGGGGAAGACAATGCATGCAGTTTTGGGCAACAAACCACCAAAAAACGTGGCAAAATACGCAGCGTGCGCACAGGGCCTAAAGATGGGATTGCTGTTCGTTAACTTCCCAGACCTGTGACAGTGGCCGGTGTGTAATGTGTGGCAGATGGACAGGAGGTGTGAGAATGGCCTCTACCGCACCACATCCTTAGCTCTTCATTGTATTACCTGGCCGGTGTGTAATGTGTGGCAGACTGACAGGAGGTGTGAGAACAGCCTCTACCGCACCACAGCCTTAGCTCTTCATTATATTACCTGGCCGGAGTGTAATGTGTGGCAGATGGACAGGAGGTATGAGAACGGCCTCTACCGCACCACATCCTCAGCTCTTCATTATATTACCTGGCCGGTGTGTAATGTGTGGCAGATGGACAGGAGGTATGAGAACGGCCTCTGACCGCACCACAGCCTTAGCTCTTCATTGTATTACCTGGCCGGTGTGTAATGTGTGGTAGATGGACAGGAGGTATGAGAACAGCCTCTACCGCACCACATCCTTAGCTCTTCATTATATTACCTGGCCGGTGTGTAATGTGTGGCAGATGGACAGGAGGTATGAGAACGGCCTCTGACCGCACCACAGCCTTAGCTCTTCATTGTATTACCTGGCCGGTGTGTAATGTGTGGCAGATGGACAGGAGGTGTGAGAACAGCCTCTGACCGCACCACATCCTTAGCTCTTCATTGTATTACCTGGCCGGTGTGTAATGTGTGGTAGATGGACAGGAGGTATGAGAACAGCCTCTACCGCACCACAACCATAGCTCTTCATTATATTACCTGGCCGGTGTGTAATGTGTGGTAGATGGACAGGAGGTGTGAGAACAGCCTCTGACCGCACCACATCCTTAGCTCTTCATTATATTACCTGGCCGGTGTGTAATGTGTGGCAGACGGACAGGAGGTGTGAGAACGGCCTCTGACCGCACCACAGCCTTAGCTCTTCATTATATTACCTGGCCGGTGTGTAATGTGTGGCAGACGGACAGGAGGTGTGAGAACAGCTTCTGACCGCACCACATCCTTAGCTCTTCATTGTATTACCTGGCCGGTGTGTAATGTGTGGCAGACGGACAGGAGGTGTGAGAACGGCCTCTGACCGCACCACAGCCTTAGCTCTTCATTATATTACCTGGCCGGTGTGTAATGTGTGGCAGATGGACAGGAGGTATGAGAACGGCCTCTACCGCACCACAGCCTTAGCTCTTCATTGTATTACCTGGCCGGTGTGCAATGTGTGGCAGATGGACAGGAGGTATGAGAACGGCCTCTGACCGCACCACATCCTTAGCTCTTCATTGTATTACCTGGCCGGTGTGTAATGTGTGGCAGATGGACAGGAGGTAAGAGAACGGCCTCTACCGCACCACATCCTTAGCTCCTCATTATATTACCTGGCCGGTGTGTAATGTGTGGCAGATGGACAGGAGGTATGAGAACGGCCTCTGACCGCACCACATCCTTAGCTCTTCATTGTATTACCTGGCCGGTGTGTAATGTGTGGCAGATGGACAGGAGGTAAGAGAACGGCCTCTACCGCACCACATCCTTAGCTCCTCATTATATTACCTGGCCGGTGTGTAATGTGTGGCAGACGGACAGGAGGTGTGAGAACGGCCTCTGACCGCACCACAGCCTTAGCTCCTCATTATATTACCTGGCCGGTGTGTAATGTGTGGCAGATGGACAGGAGGTGTGAGAACGGCCTCTGACCGCACCACAGCCTTAGCTCTTCATTGTATTACCTGGCCGGTGTGTAATGTGTGGCAGACGGACAGGAGGTGTGAGAACGGCCTCTGACCGCACCACAGCCTTAGCTCTTCATTGTATTACCTGGCCGGTGTGTAATGTGTGGCAGACGGACAGGAGGTATGAGAACGGCCTCTGACTGCACCACAGCCTTAGCTCTTCATTATATTACCTGGGCGGTGTGTAATGTGTGGCAGACGGACAGGAGGTGTGAGAATGGCCTCTGACCGCACCACAGCCTTAGCTCCTCATTATATTACCTGGCCGGTGTGTAATGTGTGGTAGATGGACAGGAGGTGTGAGAACGGCCTCTGACCGCACCACATCCTTAGCTCTTCATTATATTACCTGGCCGGTGTGTAATGTGTGGTAGACGGACAGGAGGTATGAGAACGGCCTCTACCGCACCACATCCTTAGCTCCTCATTATATTACCTGGCCGGTGTGTAATGTGTGGCAGATGGACAGTAGGTATGAGAACGGCCTCTGACCGCACCACAGCCTTAGCTCTTCATTATATTACCTGGCCGGTGTGTAATGTGTGGCAGACGGACAGGAGGTAAGAGAACAGCCTCTGACCGCACCACATCCTTAGCTCTTCATTATATTACCTGGCCGGTGTGTAATGTGTGGCAGATGGACAGGAGGTGTGAGAACGGCCTCTGACCGCACCACATCCTTAGCTCTTCATTTTATTACCTGGCCGGTGTGTAATGTGTGGCAGATGGACAGGAGGTGTGAGAACGGCCTCTGACCGCACCACATCCTCAGCTCCTCATTATATTACCTGGCCGGTGTGTAATGTGTGGCAGACGGACAGGAGGTAAGAGAACGGCCTCTGACCGCACCACAGCCTTAGCTCTTCATTATATTACCTGGCCGGTGTGTAATGTGTGGCAGACGGACAGGAGGTATGAGAACGGCCTCTGACCGCACCACATCCTTAGCTCTTCATTTTATTACCTGGCCGGTGTGTAATGTGTGGCAGATGGACAGTAGGTATGAGAACGGTCTCTGACCGCACTACATCCTTAGCTCCTCATTATATTACCTGGCCGGTGTGTAATGTGTGGCAGACGGACAGGAGGTAAGAGAACGGCCTCTGACCGCACCACAGCCTTAGCTCTTCATTATATTACCTGGCCGGTGTGTAATGTGTGGCAGACGGACAGGAGGTATGAGAACGGCCTCTGACCGCACCACAGCCTTAGCTCTTCATTGTATTACCTGGCCGGTGTGTAATGTGTGGCAGATGGACAGGAGGTGTGAGAACGGCCTCTGACCGCACCACATCCTTAGCTCTTCATTATATTACCTGGCCGGTGTGTAATGTGTGGCAGATGGACAGTAGGTATGAGAACGGTCTCTGACCGCTCCACAGCCTTAGCTCTTCATTATATTACCTGGCCGGTGTGTAATGTGTGGCAGACGGACAGGAGGTATGAGAACGGTCTCTGACCGGACCACATCCTTAGCTCTTCATTGTATTACCTGGCCGGTGTGTAATGTATGGCAGATGGACAGGAGGTGTGAGAACGGTCTCTGACCGCACCACAGCCTTAGCTCCTCATTATATTACCTGGCCGGTGTGTAATGTGTGGCAGATGGACAGTAGGTATGAGAATGGCCTCTGACCGCACCACATCCTTAGCTCTTCATTATATTACCTGGCCGGTGTGTAATGTGTGGCAGACGGACAGGAGGTGTGAGAACAGCCTCTGACCGCACCACAGCCTTAGCTCCTCATTATATTACCTGGCCGGTGTGTAATGTGTGGCAGATGGACAGTAGGTATGAGAACGGCCTCTGACCGCACCACAGCCTTAGCTCCTCATTATATTACCTGGCCGGTGTGTAATGTGTGGCAGATGGACAGTAGGTATGAGAACGGCCTCTGACCGCACCACAGCCTTAGCTCCTCATTATATTACCTGGCCGGTGTGTAATGTGTGGCAGATGGACAGGAGGTATGAGAACGGCCTCTGACCGTACCACAGCCTTAGCTCTTCATTATATTACCTGGCCGGTGTGTAATGTGTGGCAGATGGACAGGAGGTATGAGAACGGCCTCTGACCGCACCACAGCCTTAGCTCCTCATTATATTACCTGGCCGGTGTGTAATGTGTGGCAGATGGACAGTAGGTATGAGAACGGCCTCTGACCGCACCACAGCCTTAGCTCCTCATTATATTACCTGGCCGGTGTGTAATGTGTGGCAGATGGACAGTAGGAATGAGAACGGCCTCTGACCGCACCACAGCCTTAGCTCCTCATTATATTACCTGGCCGGTGTGTAATGTGTGGCAGATGGACAGGAGGTATGAGAACGGTCTCTGACCGCACCACAGCCTTAGCTCCTCATTATATTACCTGGCCGGTGTGTAATGTGTGGCAGACGGACAGGCGGTATGAGAACGGCCTCTGACCGCACCACATCCTTAGCTCTTCATTGTATTACCTGGCCGGTGTGTAATGTGTGGCAGATGGACAGGAGGTGTGAGAACGGCCTCTGACCGGACCACATCCTTAGCTCTTCATTATATTACCTGGCCGGTGTGTAATGTGTGGCAGATGGACAGGAGGTATGAGAACGGCCTCTGACCGCACCACAGCCTTAGCTCTTCATTGTATTACCTGGCCGGTGTGTAATGTGTGGCAGACGGACAGGAGGTGTGAGAACGGCCTCTGACCGCACCACAGCCTTAGCTCTTCATTATATTACCTGGCCGGTGTGTAATGTGTGGCAGACGGACAGGAGGTATGAGAACGGCCTCTACCGCACCACAGCCTTAGCTCTTCATTGTATTACCTGGCCGGTGTGTAATGTGTGGCAGATGGACAGTAGGAATGAGAACGGCCTCTGACCGCACCACAGCCTTAGCTCCTCATTATATTACCTGGCCGGTGTGTAATGTGTGGCAGACGGACAGGAGGTGTGAGAACGGTCTCTGACCGCACCACAGCCTTAGCTCTTCATTATATTACCTGGCCGGTGTGTAATGTGTGGCAGACGGACAGGAGGTGTGAGAACGGTCTGGCATAACGTTACTCACTAGTGATTGATGGCCCTGACAGAAGTTATGAAGCATTGAACGACCCCCCTATTACATGGAATACATTACAAGCTGCGGTTAGACACATTTCACCTATATGGTGATTATGGCAGCATGTACATCATTGTGAATAGATTTATTTCATAAAATAACCACTTTAAAGGGAAAACAAACCTTACATAGCAAAGTTTGTAATAGTGAGTTGAAAGAAAAAAAACATCTGCAAAGGGCGTCCTGCAACTAAAGGTCTTATCCTGATTAACTACTCATTAATTTTTTTTCTTTCCTTCGACTCCATGTGTAACAGAACAAGAAACTTTAGTAACGTTCAGAAGTGTCTACATCAAGACATTGATCTCTTCCAGCCAATCACTGACCTCAGCAACTCGTTCCAGCTACATCGGATGAGCCACGGAGATCTGTGATTGGCTGCAGCAATGTTGACGTGATGTCACAGCTAAACAGCATAGAACATCACCGCAGTGAAGACGGTGCTCAATCTGGTTTGGGGGTGTACATTTACACCGCGTGCAGAATTATTAGGCAAGTTGTATTTTAGAGGATTTTTTTTATTATTGATCAACAACTATGTTCTCAATCAATCCAAAAGACTCATAAATATCAAAGCTTAATATTTTTGGCAGTTGGAGTGGTTTTTTTTTTAGATTTGTCTCTCTTAGGAGGATATCTGTTTGTGCAGGTAACTATTACTGTGCAGCATTATTAGGCAACTTAATAAAACCAAATATATCCCCATCTCACTTGTTTATTTTCACCAGGTAAACCAATATAACTGCACAAAATTTAGAAATAAACATTTCTGACATGCAAAAATAAAACCCCAAAAAATGAGTGACCAATATAGCCACCTTTCTTTATGATGACACTAACCATCCATAGATGCTGTCAGTTGCTTGATCTGTTTACGATCAACATTGCATGCAGCAGCCACCACAGCCTCCCAGACACTGTTCCGAGAGGTGCACTGTTTTCCCTCCCTGTAGATCTAACATTTTATGAGGGACCACAGGTTCTCTATGGGGTTCAGATCAGGTGAACAAGGGGGCCATGTCATTATTTTTTTCATCTTTTAGATCTTTACTTTTCAGCAACGCTGTGGAGTAGTTGGATGCATGTGATAGAGCAATGTCCTGCATGAAAATCATGTTTTTCTTGAACGATACCGACTTCTTCTTGTACCACTGCTTGAAGTTGTCTTCCAGAAACTGGCAGTAAGTCTGGGAGTTGAGCTTCACTCCATCCTCAATTCGAAAAGGTCCCACAAGTTCATCTTTGATGATACCAGCCCATACCAGTTCCCCACCTCCACCTTGCTGGCGTCTGAGTCGGAGTAGAGCTCTCTGCCCTTTACTGATCCAGCTTCTGGCTCATCCATCTGGCCCATCAAGAGTCACACTCATTTCATCAGTCCATAAAACCTTTGAAAAACCAGTCTTAAGATATTTCTTGGCCCAGTCTTGACGTTTTATCTTATGTTTCTTGTTCAGAGGTGGTGGTTTTTCAGCCTTCCTTACCTTGGCAATGTCCCTGAGTATGGCACACCTTGTGCTTTTTGATACTCCAGTAACGTTGCAGCTCTGAAATATGGCCACACTGGTGGCAAATGGCATCTTGGCAGCTTTATGCTTGATTTTCATCAATTCATTGGCAGTTATTTTGCGCCTTTTTTGCCCAGCACGCTGCTTGCGACCCTGTTGGCTATTTGACATGAAACGCTTGATTGTTCGGTGATCACGCTTCAAAAGTTTGTCAGTTTCAAGACTGCTGCATCCATCTGAAAGACATCTCACAATTTTGGACTTTTCAAAGACCGTCAAATCTCTCTTCTGACCCATTTTGCCAAAGGAAAGGAAGTTGCCTAATAATTAAGCACACCTTATATAGGGTGTTAATGTCATTACACCGCACCCCTCCTCATTACAGAGATGCACATCACCTGATTTACTTAATTGGTAGTTGTCCTACTCCAAGCTATATAGGCTTGAGAGCCAACATGTATAAAAAGCATCATGTGATCAAAATACTCATTTACCTAATAATTCTGCACACAGTGTATTTGCACAGTCAGTGTTTGCAACGTTTTGGAAGTAGCGTGTTTGTTTGCATACAGAATGCTGCGTTCTACAGTACAAGCACAGTGGATGGATTCATAGAAATCTCTTGCCCACGGTGCTTCTTTTCTCTGCTCCGTAAACTTACATGTGGCGCGGCTTTCCAAGCTGCAGCATGTCAATTTATGTTCCTGTGGCCAGAATGTTCTCCATAGGGAGAAAAAAGCAAAAGTAGGTAGCACACTGAACCCTGATAGTAGGCGCGGACTGCTGCATTCTCCTGCAGAGCACACTCACATTTCCACAGGCGGGCTGACACTGCGTCAGCTGCTGTACATGCAACCTAAGAGCTTACTTTGTAGTCTTCCATATCACTTAGTCTATGTGAAAAAAAATAATGTGAACACTTTCAAATCTAGTACCACTAATATACTAATCGCCTACTGATAGATGACAGACTGAACATGAGTCAACAGTGTGATGCAGCAGCAAAAAAGACAAGCACAATTGTGCAATGTATTTACAGAAGCACAGATAATAATAAGTTTTATTTCTATAGCGCCAACATATTCCACAGCGCTTTACAATTCAGAGGGGACATGTACAGACAATATGAGAATACAAAATAACAAAATTAAGATAGCAGGAGGAGTGAGGGCCCTGCTCGTAAGCTTACATTCTATGAGGAAATAGGGGAGACACAAAAATTGAATGGGGGGAGAAAAGCTTGTCATATATGGTCCAGCCATCGATCATGTGAAGTAATTATCACCCTCTACTCCTCTTTGGTCAGACCTCATCTGCAATTCTGAGCACCATGTCTTAAAAAAAAGACAGCAACAAATTGGAGCAAGTTCAGAGAAGAGCAGCCAGAATGGTGACCGGTCTATAAACTGTCCGATGAGGAACGGTTACAGGATTTGGGAATGTTTAGCTTGAAAAAAAGAAAACGGAGAGGAATCTTAATAGCCGTCTGCAAATATCTCAAAGGCTGTCGAACTAGGGTTGACAAGGACAAGGAAAGAATAGAAGCAATGGAATGAAACTGATTGGGAAGCGTCACAGATTAGATTTTGGAATAAAAACCTTTTGACAATGAGGGTGATCAATGACTGGAACCACAAGAGGTAATGAGTTCCCCTTCAATGGAAGACGTAAAAAGGAGACTGGACAGACACCTGTGTGGGATGATATAGTGAATCTTGCTTTGAGCAGGGAGTTGGACCTGATGACCCTGGAGGTCCCGTCCAACTATAACATTCTATGATTCTACTGCAGATAATCTACAGATACAGTAGAATAAATCCCAATTGGCATGATGACATGGTTTTTAGCCAAGTGTGTCCATTTTAAAAACACCCCTAGGGACCTGGTCCTTTAGCCCACTAGAGTTTAGCATTTTCATAGCGAGCAGGCTAAATCCCAGTGGGCAGAAGGACCTGGTCCATTAGATCACTAAGTCTTGTATTAAAACAGTTATTGGGACCTGGTCCTTTAGCCCACTAGGATTTAGCTTTCGCATAGAGAGCAGGCTAAATCCCAGTGGGCAGAAGGACCCAGTCCTTTTTCCCACTAAGAATTGTATTAAAACACTCATTAGGACCTGATCCTTTAGCCCACTAGGAATTAGCTTTCTCATAGAGAGCAGGCTAAATCCCAGTGGGCAGAAGGACCTGGTACTTTTTTCCCCACTAAGAGTTGTATTAAAACACTCATTAGGACCTGGTCCTTTAGCCCACTAGGATCTAGCTTTCTAATAGAGAGCAGGCTAAATCCCAGTGGGCAGAAGGACCTGGTCCCTCTGCCCACTGGCAAATAGCTGGCTCTGGATAGAGAAAGCGAAATCCCAGTGGAAGGATCCATTAGATCACTAAGTCTTGTATTAAAACAGTTATTGGGACCTGGTCCTTTAGCCCACTAGGATTTAGCTTTCTTATGTAGAGCAGGCTAAATCCCAGTGGGCAGAAGGACCTGGTCCTTTTTTCCCACTAAAAATGGTATTAAAACACTCATAAGGACCTGGTACTTTAGCCCACTAGGAATTAGCTTTCTCATAGAGAGCAGGCTAAATCCCAGTGGGCAGAAGGACCTGGTCCTTTTGTCCCCACTAAGAATTGTATTAAAACACTCATTAGGACCTGGTCCTTTAGCCCACTAGGAATTAGCTTTCTCATAGAGAGCAGGCTAAATCCCAGTGGCCAGAAGGACCTGGTCCTTTTTCCCACTAAGAATTGTATTAAAACACTTATTGGGACCTTGTCCTTTAGCCCACTAGGATTTAGCTTTCTTATGTAGAACAGGCTAAATCCCAGTGGGCAGAAGGACCTGGTCCTTTTGTCCCCACTAAGAATTGTATTAAAACACTCATTAGGACCTGGTCCTTTAGCCCACTAGGAATTAGCTTTCTCATAGAGAGCAGGCTAAATCCCAGTGGGCAGAAGGACCTGGTACTTTTTTCCCCACTAAGAGTTGTATTAAAACACTCATTAGGACCTGGTCCTTTAGCCCACAAGGATTTAGCTTTCTAATAGAGAGCAGGCTAAATCCCAGTGGGCAGAAGGACCTGGTCCCTCTGCCCACTGGCAAATAGCTGGCTGTGGATAGAGAAAGCGAAATCCCAGTGGAAGGATCCATTAGATCACTAAGTCTTGTATTAAAACAGTTATTGGGACCTGGTCCTTTAGCCCACTAGGATTTAGCTTTCTTATGTAGAGCAGGCTAAATCCCAATGGGCAGAAGGACCTGGTCCTTTTTTCCCACTAAAAATGGTATTAAAACACTCATAAGGACCTGGTACTTTAGCCCACTAGGAATTAGCTTTCTCATAGAGAGCAGGCTAAATCCCAGTGGGCAGAAGGACCTGGTCCTTTTGTCCCCACTAAGAATTGTATTAAAACACTCATTAGGACCTGGTCCTTTAGCCCACTAGGAATTAGCTTTCTCATAGAGAGCAGGCTAAATCCCAGTGGCCAGAAGGACCTGGTCCTTTTTCCCACTAAGAATTATATTAAAACACTTATTGGGACCTGGTCCTTTAGCCCACTAGGATTTAGCTTTCTTATGTAGAACAGGCTAAATCCCAGTTGGCAGAAGGACCTGGTCCTTTTTCCCACTAAGAATTGTATTAAAACACTCATTAGGACCTGGTCCTTTAGCCCACAAGGATTTAGCTTTCTAATAGAGAGCAGGCTAAATCCCAGTGGGCAGAAGGACCTGGTCCCTCTGCCCACTGGCAAATAGCTGGCTCTGGATAGAGAAAGCGAAATCCCAGTGGAAGGATCCATTAGATCACTAAGTCTTGTATTAAAACAATTATTGGGACCTGGTCCTTTAGCCCACTAGGATTTAGCTTTCTTATGTAGAGCAGGCTAAATCCCAGTGGGCAGAAGGACCTGGTCCTTTTTTCCCACTAAAAATGGTATTAAAACACTCATAAGGACCTGGTACTTTAGCCCACTAGGAATTAGCTTTCTCATAGAGAGCAGGCTAAATCCCAGTGGGCAGAAGGACCTGGTCCTTTTGTCCCCACTAAAGAATTGTATTAAAACACTCATTAGGACCTGGTCCTTTAGCCCACTAGGAATTAGCTTTCTCATAGAGAGCAGGCTAAATCCCAGTGGCCAGAAGGACCTGGTCCTTTTTCCCACTAAGAATTGTATTAAAACACTTATTGGGACCTGGTCCTTTAGCCCACTAGGATTTAGCTTTCTTATGTAGAACAGGCTAAATCCCAGTGGCCAGAAGGACCTGGTCCTTTTTCCCACTAAGAATTGTATTAAAACACTCATTGGAACCTGGTCCTTTAGCCCACTAGGATTTAGCTTTCTCATACAGAGCAGGCTAAATCCCAGTGGCCAGAAGGACCTGGTCCTTTTTCCCCACTAATTGTATTAAAACACTTATTGGGACCTGGTCCTTTAGCCCACTAGGATTTAGATTTCTTATGTAGAACAGGCTAAATCCCAGTGGGCAGAAGGACCTGGTCCTTTTTCCCCACTAATTGTATTAAAACACTTATTGTGACCTGGTCCTTTAGCCCACTAGGATTTAGCTTTCTCATACAGAGCAGGCTAAATCCCAGTGGGCAGAAGGACCTGGTCCTTTTTCCCACTAAGAATTGTATTAAAACACTCATTGGAACCTGGTCCTTTAGCCCACTAGGATTTAGCTTTCTCATACAGAGCAGGCTAAATCCCAGTGGACAGAAGGACCCAGTCCTTTTCCCCACTAAGAATTGTATTAAAACACTCATTAGGACCTGGTCCTTTAGCCCACTAGGATTTAGATTTCTCATAGAAAACAGGCTAAATCCCAGTGGCCAGAAGGACCTGGTCCTTTTTCCCACTAAGAATTGTATTAAAACACTCATTGGAACCTGGTCCTTTAGCCCACTAGGAATTAGCTTTCTCATACAGAGCAGGCTAAATCCCAGTGGCCAGAAGGACCCAGTCCTTTTCCCCACTAAGAATTGTATTAAAACACTCATTAGGACCTGGTCCTTTAGCCCACTAGGATTTAGATTTCTCATAGAAAACAGGCTAAATCCCAGTGGGCAGAAGGAC
Source organism: Anomaloglossus baeobatrachus (assembly GCF_048569485.1). Taxonomy (NCBI): domain Eukaryota; kingdom Metazoa; phylum Chordata; class Amphibia; order Anura; family Aromobatidae; genus Anomaloglossus; species Anomaloglossus baeobatrachus. The sequence goes on along the minus strand of NC_134359.1, from coordinate 231,578,640 downwards.
CTGGTCCTTTTTCCCACTAAGAATTGTATTAAAACACTCATTGGAACCTGGTCCTTTAGCCCACTAGGATTTAGCTTTCTCATACAGAGCAGGCTAAATCCCAGTGGCCAGAAGGACCCAGTCCTTTTCCCCACTAAGAATTGTATTAAAACACTCATTGGGACCTGGTCCTTTAGCCCACTAGGATTTAGCTTTCTTATGTAGAACAGGCTAAATCCCAGTGGGCAGAAGGACCTGGTCCTTTTTCCCCACTAATTGTATTAAAACACTTATTGGGACCTGGTCCTTTAGCCCACTAGGATTTAGATTTCTCATAGAAAACAGGCTAAATCCCAGTGGCTAGAAGGACCTGGTCCTTTTTCCCACTAAGAATTGTATTAAAACACTTATTAGGACCTGGTCCTTTAGCCCACTAGGATTTAGCTTTCTCATACAGAGCAGGCTAAATCCCAGTGGCCAGAAGGACCCAGTCCTTTTCCCTACTAAGGCTACTTTCACACATCCGGTTTGAGCCGTGCGGCTCAATCCGGCTGTGAAGCCTATGCAACGGATGCGGTGAAAACACCGCATCCTTTGCATAAGTTTTTTACATGCGGCCGGTCCGGTTTTTGCCGCTTGCGGCATGCTACTGAGCATGCGCAGTGGCAAAAACCGCATGCGGCGGCCGGATGCGTTTTTTTCCGCATCGTGCCGCATCCGGCATCCATAGGGATGCATTGGGAAAAGCGCCGCATCGGTCGGATGCGGCGCGATGCGGTTTTTTTTGCCGGAGCAAAAAACGTAGCAGGGAACGTTCCATCCGGCCGCCGCATCGGCTAAATCTGCCGCATGCGGCAAAAACCGGACCGAACGCAAGCCCATGCGGCACAATGCGGCACTAATTAAAGTCTATGCAGGAAAAACGCAACCGGCAGCAAAAAAAAACGGTTGCGGTTTTCCTGCAAAGTGCCGGATTGTGCCGCATTGCAAAAGCCGGAGGTGTGAAAGTAACCTAAGAATTGTATTAAAACACTCATTAGGACCTGGTCCTTTAGCCCACTAGGATTTAGCTTTCTCATAGAGAGCAGGCTAAATCCCAGTGGCTAGAAGGACCTGGTCCCTCTGCCCACTGGGAAATAGTCGGCTCTGGATAGAGAAAGCTAAATCCCAGTGGAAGGAGGGACCTGGTCCTTTAGCCCACTGGGATTTAGCTTTCTCTCTATAGAGTCGGCTATTTCCCAGTGGGCAGAGGGACCAGGTCCTTCTAGCCACTGGGATTTAGCCACGACCCTGCTTTCTGCCCGGCGTCCTGTGTCTCCTCCCACACAGTCACATGGGCACATGACATCATCGCAGGTCCTGCAGGATGGAGATTCCGTCTTCTGAGCAGGTCAGGAGCTCTCCTGCAGCTCAGAAACGGTTGCGTCTAGTTCAGAGTTGATTTTTTGTGCTCCTCTGATCTAGCTGCTTCAGTAGTGAGCCGGCTATATCGGAGTTGATTTTTTGAGGCCTCATTTTTTCCACTCTGATGTAGCCGGCTCACTACTGAAGTGTCTAGATCAGAGTGGGTTTTTTGTGGTCCTCATTTTTTCCACTCTGATCTAGCCGGTTCAGTGCTGAGGTGACTAGATCAGAGTTGATTTCTTGAGGCCTCGCTGTAGTCACATGTTTTTGATCACCTCATTTTATCCACTCCGTTCTCGCTGCTTCACCAGTGAGGTGGCTAGATCAGAGTTGATTTTTTGATGATCTCTGTGATCTTTTCTCCATACAACACAGTTCAGTTTCTACAGCAGGGGCTGGAATGAGATTTATAATTGGAATGATTTCATGTTTTTATGTATTAGATAAACTGTTATATTTATTTTTTTTTTTCCAAAGGGCAAATTTTTATTTTCATTATTATTATAACTTACATTTTATTATTGTTTTTTACAATATAAATAATTACACTCAGCGCTGATTGTTCAGTTTTGCTGGAATTTTAATTTTACCGTATTTCCACGAGTCATGGCCGCAGGACTGACATTGAAAGAGTGGGCGGAGCCTCACAAGGAAAAACGGAACCGCGCAGCTGACAGTCTTCATAACTTACCATATTGGATCAGAGTGGATTTTTTGAGGATCTCTCTGTAGCCTTCATTATGTATATTTGGTACTGAGGTGACTGAAATTCAGTTTTTTGAAGAGTGGGAGGAGCCTCACGGCGAAAAACGTAACAGAGCGCAGCCGAGAAAGTGCTTATAATTTCACACATTGTGTCGTAGTGGATTTTTTGAGGACCTCATTTTAGCCACTTCGTTCTAGCTGCTTCAGTAGTGAGCCGTCTATATCAGAGTGGATTTTTTGAGGACCTCATTTTAGCCACTACATTATGTACATTTGGTACTGAGGTGACTGGAATGGATTTTTTCGAAGAGTGGGAGGAGCCTCAAAGCAAAAACCGTAACAGAGCGCAGCTGAAAGTCCTCATAATATCCACATTGTGTCGTAGTGGATTTTTTGAGGGCCTCATTTTAGCCACTCCGTTCTAGCTGCTTCAGTAGTGAGTCGTCTATATCAGAGTGGATTTTTTGAGGACCTCATTTTAGCAACTACATTATGTACATTTGGTACTGAGGTGACTGGAATGGATTTTTTCGAAGAGTGGGAGGAGCCTCAGACCAAAAAACGTAACAGAGCGCAGCCGAAAATGCTCATAATATACACATTGTATCTGAGTGGATTTTTTGAGGATCTCATCATAGCCTCCACTATAGACAGGTCAGAGCTGAAGTGACTAGAATGGATGTTTTTCTGAAGATTGGGCAGAGCCTTACAGGGAGAAGCGTAACAAAGCGCAGCAGAGTCGTCACAATCTACAATATTGGATTGTAGTTGCTTTTTGAGAACCTCATTTTAGCAACTCCATTCTAGATGATTCACTAGTGAGCTGTCTAGATTGGAGTGGATTTTTTGATGATCTCCCTGTAGCCTCCACCAGGGGCATACCACCAATAGAGGAAGGCCACTTCACCCCTATAAGGCTCGATGCCAGCGCTGGCATCGACCCCCCCCTCCCGCGGGCCCCCTGACGAGGATCACACTTTCATTTATATCGGCATCACAGATGCCAATACAATTGAAAGGAATGATGAGAGGAGTAGAACAGTCCCTTTCTCATCATTCTCCCGCTGTGCATCTGTGATACTCTGATGTGTCAGCACTAGAGATGAGCGATGTTCGAGGTTCGCCAATTTCATGTTCGAGTGATTTTGGGGGATGTTCGAGTCGTTCGACGAACTCGAACGATTTGCTAAAAGTTTGGCAGTTCGAGTTACGTTCCAGAACGGTTCGATCACCACAAACGTGGCTTTCACAGTAAGGCAATGTGCGCACGTTGCTATCTACATGCGTCCTACGTCCCCAGTACAATCCCTCTCTCTTTCCTACTCACCGATCACGGGCACCTCGCTGCACGGCTGTCACAAATCTCCAGCAGCATTTCCTCATTTGAATATGGCTACCGCTTCATTATTCAATTAGTTATTCCGTGCTTTCCCCGCCCACCGGCGCCCATGATTGGTTGCAGTTAGACACGACCCCACGATGAGTGACAGCTGTCTCACTGCAACCAATCACAGGCGCCGGCGTGCGGGTCTATATCCTGTAGTAAAATAAATAAGTAAATAATGAAGAAAAAAAAAATGCGGTTCCCCCCATATTTGATACCAGCCTGGATAAAGCCACACGGCTGGAGGCTGGTATTGTCAGGATGGAGAGTACCACATTATGGGGAGCCCACCACCCTAACAATATCACACAGCAGCCACCCGGAATTGCTGCATCCATTAGATGCGGCAGTCCCGGGACTCTACCTAGCTCATCCCGAATTGCCCTGGTGCGGTGGCAATCGGGGTAATAATTAGTTAATTATGGCAGGCGTCTCCCCGAGACACCTTCCATGATTAACCTGTAAGTGAAAGTAAAGAAACACACACAACGAAAAATCCTTTATTTGGAATAAAAGACAAAAAAACCTAATTTACCTCTTTATTAATCCCCAACCAACAATCCAGGTCCGAAGTAATCCACATGACACTGTCAGCTCTGCTACATGAAGATCACAGGGAGCACCGTAGAACACGATCGCTGTGTCCTCTCCACGTAGCACCTGAAGTGAATCGCGCTGTCACTGGAGACTTCAGTCTGCAATGCAGACATCAAGATTACCAAATCTGCCTGTGTTTCTCATTAGAGCCAGTGGCTCAATGGTTAGAGCGCTCGCCTAAGAAGCATTCGTTTATGAGTTCAAGTCCAAGCTGTCCCGGTAAAAAATTTAATTTATTTTAAATTACAATTATTATTTATTTATAATTATAATTTAATTTAATTATGCCTTCAGGGGAGGTTGATGGGGGTTGTAGTGTCTGCGGTGATGATGGTGGTTGTAGTGCCTGCGGTGATGAGTGCGGTACTGCCGGTGTTTGCCCGCCCATCCGTCCATCCATCCGCCCATCCATCCTTCAATCCATCCGCCCATCCATCCATCCATCAATCTATCCGCCCATCCATCCATCAATCCTTCCGCCCATCCATCAATCCATCCACCCATCCATCCATCAATCCATCCGCCCATCCATCCATCAATCCATCCGCCCGCCCAGTCATCCATCCGCCCGCCCAGTCATCCATCCGCCCGCCCAGTCATCCATCCGCCCATCCATCCATCAATCCATCCGCCCATCCATCCATCAATCCATCCGCCCGCCCATCCATCAATCCATTCGCCCGCCCATCCATCCGCCCGCCCAGTCATCCATCCGCCTGCCCATCCATCCGCCCGCCCATCCATCCATCCATCCTTGCAGCTGAACAATCTGCTTCTAGATTCTCCACTGCAGTATAGAGCTAGAGATTACCAAATCTGCCCATGTTTCTCATTAGAGCCAGTGGCTCAATGGTTAGAGCTCTCGCCTGAGAAGCATTGGTTCACAAATTCAAATCGCGGCCGTCCCGGTAAAGAATTTAATTTAATTTTAAATTATAATTAATATTTATTTATAATTATAATTTAATTTAATTATGCACTGAGGGGAGGAGCCGGACATCAGCTGTGAGCCGCGGGACACACCTCTAAAATCGGAGCAGTTCACGGAATGAGGCTGCATTGCTCTCTCCTCTCTCTCTTCTCTCTCTCGCTCTCTCTCCCTCTCTTTCTTTCCCTCTCTTTCTCTCTCTCTTTCTCACCCTCTCTCTCTCCTCGCTCTTTTTCTCTATTTCTCTCTCTCTTTTTTTCAGTCTCTCTTTTTGCCTCTCTCTCTCTCTCCTCTCTTTTTCTCTCTTCCTCTCTCTATTTTTCTTTCTCTTTCTTTTTCTCGGTCTCTCTTTTTCTCTTTTTCCCTCTCTCTCTCTCTCTCTTCTCAAATTCAAATTCAAATATGCTTTATTGGCAGGACCAAAATACAATTAGTGTTGCCAAAGCAAGAGAAATACAGTAAGTAGGGTGGGAGGGGATCAGGGTTATGGGGACTTGGGGGCACAATTTGGGCTCTGAAAGTCCATTTAGGGCCCTTATGTTCCCCTCAGCTTATGACATGTGGTGACATATTGGGCGGCGATCTCCACCATTGATTCCTTTTCCCCCAGTAGGATGCAGAGTTTCATCTCCTCGTCCATGGATGGAAAGTCCGGGGTATGAGTGGTAAGCTTCTGGAAGTGGGAGGCCCTCACCGCTGAGTATTTGTCGCAGTGCAGCAGGAAGTGTGCCTCGTCCTCCAGAGCCCCCTGCTGGCAGTGCTGGCACAGTCTGTTCTCCCGCGGCTTGTATGTCTGTCGGTGCCGCCCTGTTTCCACCTCTAGGCTGTGGGCACTCAGTCTGTACAAGCTCAGGGTCTGCCTGTCTTTGGGGTGGCGTAACCTTTCCAAATATGGGGCCAGAGTGTAGTCCCTCTGCAGTGACCGGTAGATGGTAAGTTTCTGGGAGTTCTCTAATTCACTCTTCAAGTCCTCTATGTATTGCATCTTGCGACTCTCTGAGATCTCTTTTATTTGGGCTTTTGTCAGGGTGTGTTGCTGACTTTGGTTGTACTGGTGTCATGCTCCCCAGCTCCCGTGCCACGCTCCCCGGCTCCCGTGCCACGTTCCCCGGCTCCCGTGCCACGCTCCCCGGCTACGCTTCCCCGCTCCCGTGCCACGCTCCCCCGCTCCACAGCCTCCATGCTCCCTCACCTGCGTCCTCCAGGCGACCCGGTCCCCGCTCCCGGCGCCCATCGGCGACGCTGAGCCAGCCCGGCACTCCTGCCTCCTGTGCACCGCTTCCTGCTCTGGCTTCTGGCACCCAGGCCTCGCGCATGCGCGTTAGGGCGCGCGCGCGGTCTTTGACCCTCTCTTAAAGGGCCAGCATCCTCCAACAGATATTGAAGACTCAGGTACAGGGTATATAGGGGGTTCCTTTCCAAGTGGGCGGGGCCTGTTCTTCGTGTTTGCTAAGCTAGGAGTCAGGTCCCCCTGTGCCTAGTCCCGTACTCACCTATCTCTCTTGTAGAGCCGCTCCTGTCTCGCCAACCGGTCCTGACGGTTCCAGAACTCCGAACGGTGACTGTCCGCCATCTCGTCAGTCCCTACCGTGTGAAGGAGGGAGTGTTTATTTTATTCTGGTTCCTCTTCTGAAACACCATGACTTTGGTCTTCTTTTGGTTGATGGGAAGCGCCCATGTGGTGCTGAATGTTTCCAGTACTGCCAGGCTATCTTGGAGGCTTCTTTCAGTTGGGGAGAGTAGCAGGAGGTCATCTGCGTACAGCAGGATCTTCACCTCTCGGTCATGCAGACTGAGACCTGGAGTGGGGGAGGACTCTAGAGCTGCTGCTAGTCTATTTATATAGATGTTGAATATGGTTGTGCTCAGGCCTCAGCCCTGTCTGACCCCATGGCCCTGTCGGAAGAAGGCCGTCCTCTTCCTATTCACCTTCACGCTGCACCGGTTCTCAGTGTATGAGCTCTTGATCACGTCGTAGGTTCTGCCACCTATTCCGCTCTCCAGACGTTTCAGGAACAGGCCTGGATGCCACATTGAGTCAAATGCCTTTTTGAAGTCCACGAAACATGCAAATATTTTCCCCTGTTTTTTGCCGTGGACGTGGGGCTTGATGAGGCATTGCAGGGTGTAGATGTGATCGGTGGTGCGGTGGTTTGCCATGAACCCAGCTTGTCTTCTGCTGAGGATGTCACCCTGGGTGAGGAAGGCGATAATCCTTTTATTAATGATGCTGTTAAACAGTTTTCCCAGAATGCTGTTGACACAGATCCCTCTGTAGTTTGCTGGGTCATATCGGTCTCCATTCTTGTAGATGGGCGTTATCAGAGCTTGATTCCAGCTTTGAGGGAAGTAGCCGGCACTCAGGACATGGGTGAATAGTTTTGCCACTGCTGCATGAATGTCTGGGGAACTGTATTTGATCATCTCAGGCACTGCCCGCGGCCTTTTTACATTTTAGCAGTTTGATTCTGTCTTTTATTTCCAGCACACTGATTGGTATGTCCAGAGGATTTTGAAAGTCCTTGATTGTCTCCTCCATGTCCATCAATTTAGCCTTGTAGTTCTGCAGCTGCTGTCTGCTGCCTGTCTGTATGGAGGCGAGCAAACAGCAGCTGCAGAACTACAAGGCTCAGCATGCTCCATTCTCTAATGTATGCAGGAGAGCAGACAGCAGCTGCAGAACTACAAGGCTCAGCATACTCCATCCAGGACTGTATGCAGGAGTTTTTTGCCCACCAAAAAAATGACATTGGCTTCGCCATATTTTTTGTATGGTAGCCAGGCTGCCCCCAACCCCCAGCTGTTTTTTGTACCCGGCTGGGAACTAAAAAAATAGGGAAGCCCTTTTTTTTAATTATTTCACGAATTTCATGAAATAATTAAAAAAATCGACATAAGCTTCGCCCCATTTTTGTATCCAGCCAGGTACAACTAGGCAGCTGGGGATTGGAATCCGCAGCACAGGTTGGCCCGAGCTTTCTGGGCCCCTCTGCTGTGAATTGCAGTCGGCAGCCGCCCCAGAAAATGGCGCTTTCATAGAAGCGCCATCATCTGGCGCTGTATCCAACTCTTCCAGCAGCCCTGAAGCCGGGTGGCTTGCTGGGTAATAATGGGTTAATACTAGCTTTGTTTTACTAGCTAGTATTAAGCCAGAGATTCTTAATGTCAGGCAAGTTTGACCCGGCCATTAAAAATCTCCAATAAAGGGTTAAAAAAAAGACACCACACAGAGAAAAAATACTTTAATAGAAATAAATACACAGACACACTTAGAGACTCCATGTTTATTACTCCCTCTCACCCCTCCACGATCCTGCTCTTCTGTCTTCTTTCTCCTTCAATCCATGCAGCTCTGCTACATCAGACAGCACAGCATGGGAGGAAGACGCTGCTGCTCTCCCGTGCAGTCTATTCACTGAGTGAGCAGAAGCTGCGTGCTGTAAGCGGTGACGTCACCGCTGACAGGCAGGTTGCTATAGCAACGGTGATCTCCGTTATTCACCGGCTGTGGCAGCCAGTCCTTGAATGTGGGCTGACTCTATAAAGAGCGCCCACATTCAGGAACGGGGAAGCCAACCATGTGGCAGAGCATTTCGCCGGTACACGGAGATGCTGGAACGATCACCGCGTACCGGAGAGATGCACTGACAGGACCTAGCATGACGTCTAGCCATGTGACCAGTCTGTAGCCAATGAGATAATGGACACGTGACTGGTCACATGCTTTTTTTGACGTCACGGAAGGTCCTATCATCAGTGCTGGTTACCGGGAGGACGCAGCGATTATCGGAAGGAAAAGCGGCGGGAGACAGAGTGCAGGACGCATCGCGGGGACCTTTAAGAGTTATGGCAATGTTTATTAACTGTATATATACATGAATAATGTGTTTTTATGCGTTTGTGGTTGCCTGCCATTGTTTTCAATGGGGTTTGAGAGGTTCGTCAAACGGAGCCTCCGTTCGACAAACCGAACTCAAGCCTTAAGAGATTCGCTCATCTCTAGTCAGCACAGAGCAGTGCGGTGACGTCACTACTGCGTGCCACTTTGCTAAAATGTCGGAGTGGCAGAACAGTGGACACACGCTGAGGAGACTGGGGCAGTGAGGGAATGAAGAGAAGTGAGTATATTTGTGTATTTAAAAAGGACGGCCTGAGGACTATGGGGAAGCATACTACTATATGGGGGTTGCAAAATAGTATATGGGGGCTGCATATAACTATATGTTGGCGCACAATATTATATTGGGGCACCCAATATGGTGGTGCACTTTATGGGGGCTGCATACTAGTATATGGCGGAATATAAAGGGTGCACACTGTTATATGGAGGAATATAAGGGGTGTATACTACTATATGGAGGAACATAAGGGGTGTATTATACTATATGGAGGAATATTAGGGGTGCATAATACTATATGAAGGATCCCTTTTACATGGACTATAGGGGTGCATTATAAATGGAGGACTATGGGGCTGCATAATCCAATATGAAGGACTATGGAGTGCATTATAATACATATATGACTATGGAGGTTGCATTATATGGAGGACTAATGGAGTTACCTTATACATGGACTATAGGGGTGCATTATATATAGAGGATTATGGGGCTGCAAAATACAATATGAAGGACACCTTATACATGGAATGCGAGGGTGCATTATACATGGAGAACTATGGGGCTGCATAATACAATATGAAGAACTATGAGGCTGCGTTATAATACATATTGGACTATGGGGGCTGCAGTATATGAGGACTAATGGCGTTACCTTATACATGGACCATAGGGCTGCATTAGAATACATGAAAGACTATGGGGTGAATAATACAATATGAAGGACTATGGGGACTGCATTATAATACATATGGGACTATGGAGGTGCAGTATATTATACAGAGGACTATGGTGTACAGTATAATACATGGAGGACTATGCGGTGCAGTATAATATACGGAGGACTATGGAATGCAGTCTAATACATGGAGGACTATGGGGTGCAGTATAATATACGGAGGACTATGGGGTGCAGTCTAATACATGGAGGACTATGGGGTGCAGTATAATATACGGAGGACTATGGGGTGCAGTATAATACATGGAGGACTATTGAGTGCAGTATAATATATAGAGTACTATGGGGTGAATTATACATAGATGACTATGGGGTGTAGTATATACAGGACTATGGGGTTCAGTATAATATATGGAGGACTTTGGAGGCTGCATTATAATACATGGAGTACTATGGGAGTTCATTATATAGTAATACATGGACTACTATGGGGGCTGAATTATAATATATGCAGGATTATGGGGGCTGCATTGTTATACATGGAGGCCTATGGGGTCTGCATTATAAAACATGGTGAGCTGTGGGGTGCATTATAATACATGCATGACTATGGGGGCTGCATTACAATATACTGTATGAAGGCCTATTAGGGCTACCTTATCCATGGACTACGGGGGTGCATTATAAAACATGACGGACTATGGCAGTGCATTATAATACATGCAGGACTATGGTGGCTGCATTATAATATATGGAGGACTATGGGGTGCAGTATAATATATGGACGACTATGGGAGTTTTATTATAATAATTGGAGGGCTATGAGAGCTACCTTATACATGGAGGACTATGGGGGTGCATTATAATATATGGAGGACTATGGGGGTGCATTATAATATATGGAGGACTGTGGTAGTTGTATTATAAAAATTGGAGGGCTATGAGAGCTACCTTATACATGGAGGACTATGGAGGTGCATTATAATATATGGAGGACTATGGGAGTTGTATTATAATAATTGGAGGGCTATGAGAGCTACCTTATACATGGAGGAACTATGGGAAATGCATTATAATACAATGGGGCACATTCTAATAAAATGAAGGGTTACGTGGGACCCAATATACTATATGGAAGGCTATGTGGGAGTCATTATAGTATTTGGAGAACTATATATACGAGGGGCACAAAGACCCAAGCTTGGGATGGGAAAGTTTTGTGCTGATGGAAAGAGGCTCTTTCCCGCAGCACCCAGCTTTCCGATACTCTGATATGGGAAAGCTGGGTGCTGAAGATGAATATCAGAGCATAGGGATGCTGGGTCCTGAGGACAAGATGGATATTAGAACATAGTATAGCTGGGTGATGATAGAAAGAAGGATTTCAGACCATGGGAAACCTGGGTGCTGAGGGAAAGAGCCAAGCGTTAACGTCATTATCCTGTACTCAAAATGTTGGTGTCATTATCCCATACCCCGAGTGTCGGTGCATTATTCCGTACCCCGTGTGCCTGTGTTGGGGGGGCGGGGGCAGGTCCAAACTTTGCAGTGTGGCCCATCAAACTCTAGTTACACCACTGCTCAGTACAGAGATGACTAAATCGCAGTTGTTGCACTGAGGTTCATGATTTCTGGGCACTGTACTGTCTATAAGACCAGAGTCACACTGGCGTACGACTTGACAAAATCTCGCATTGCACTCGGCTTCATGTTAGACAATGATGCAGCTCAGATTTGCGATCTTTTCTTTAGGCCTAAAACACACTTCCGCAAAATAAACGTCCGTGTGACACGGTCCGTTTTTCGGGTCCGTGTTCCATTTTTTTGGGGGCGTTTCTCCGGTACGTATGGCATCCGTGGTGATGGCGTATGCGAGCCGTGTGTGCGTGTGGAATGTCCGTATTGACATAAAATACGTACGTGTGCTGTCCGTGTGCCGTCCGTTTTTAAAGGCCCGCATTCTTACCCAATTAACGTTGTTAATCATTCATCATGAGATCCTGGTGTTTTTGTTTGCCATCAATTGACCTGATAGATTTGTAACAAGTGTTTCAGATTTTGTGATTAAAAACGGACACGGACGATACGTGCTGAACACGGACATACTCCGTGTGCGGTCCGTGCAGGCACGGACCCATAGACTACAGCGAGTCCGTGCCTGCGTGCTGCCGGCCAAAAACGGACATGTTGTCCGTGTAGAAAAGCGCACACACGTACTTACCACACGGACACACGTTCCGTGTGATTTTACGTGTGCGCCATCTACCATTGAATAACATGGGTCTCCGTGTCTCCGGTACGTGCAAATACGTACCGCACACGTACAAAAAAAACGGATGTGTGTTGCGGGTCTTAGTCACAATCGGACTGAGGAAAAATGGCAGCATATTGCGATTGCAGGGAGTCTGGACTCACTTGTACTCATGCAAGTCTATGGGTGCGTGTGAAACATCGCACTGCCCTCGGATGACATCTGGATACACGCAGAGACAACTAATGGAGAAGATGGAGATTAATCCCTCCCTCTCCCCTACACCTGTGATCCGATCACTGTATAATGACACTCGACTCACACTCACAGCAGAGCCTGATCCAAGTGCCATTAGCATACCTCATCCGATGCCTTATGCTAGTGTGACTCTGGCCTAAGGAAAACCCTCTGAACAGTAACTCCATTCTATCTCACTACAGAGGTGACTGGATCGGAGTTGCTGCACTGAGGCTCATGATTTCTGAGCTCACAGCACTGTCTATAAGGACGGCCTCACCCAGTCCATGCATTGTGTTCCTAGATTGTACTGACGTGCATAGATGTTTGAATAAGCCCTTATGCAGGTTACATGAAGGCTCCCATACACAGGGCTAAAGTCGCCCGGATCAGACAACAATCTGATGTGTATGGGGGCTTCCCGACTTACCTCGAGAATGGATGTAAAGGGAGGGAAGGAACCGGCGTGTTTGAATTCCACTTGTTGATCCTTTTGTTCTCTTGAAAGATAATCCACCCCCAGAGGAGGCAACATCTGCTCTCAAATAGAGAACACAAGAACATTTGTCCGAGCACTCCTGTATGTGATAGGAGAGAGCTGTCGGCCAAACGATTGTAGGGATTGTTTACGGGCCTTAAAGGGATTGTTTAGTGAAAACAAGTTATCACCTCTCCATGGGCCCGGTGATAACCTGCTGATCAGTGTCCGATCACTGAGTCCTGCACTGATTGGGAAAACAGGGAATTTTTATCCATACGTTTCAGGTATGTGTGACATCCATTTTTAACACGGATGCCATACGTACTCATGTTATTCTATGGTGTTCCTCACACATGCATGTTTTTACATGGACCGAGTGGCCCCACATTTCCCTGCACGCAGACATGTCCGTTTTTTCTCCAGCAGCACGGGTGTCACACACTGATGTGATCCGTATGACCCCGTACAGGAGAAAATCCGTGTCTATGAAATAAAATTATTTTTTTATGCTCCCTTGTCTCCAGCCCTGCTGTCACTTGCTTCTGATCCCCGCTCATTATACTCAATGAATATGCACTGCACAGAGGACCTGGAAGCAGCACCACCAGAGACACTAGTGCCAGGGACAGCATCGCTGGGGACAGGTGAGTATCCAAGGAACTCTGATGATATACTGACGACACCCACGCTAATGCGGGTGTAGTGACAGTGACTTCACGGGTTCATCAAAGTTCATTGGGTACTCAGATGAACCCATGACGTTACTGCCGTGACACCCACAACACCGCGGATGTCACAGGGGTATCATCAGGATGTCATTCGAGTTCATTGTGAACTCCGATTAACCCGTGACATCACTGCCACACCCGCACACATACTGCTGAGGGCGTCCCTACGGTGACCTGAGCTCACCTTATGAGATGCAGGTCACCGAACGGAAGTATACACAGCAGTTTGTGTGTGCGCTCCCACAATCAATGAGGAACGATCGGTTCTCCATTGAATGTGACAGCAGTATAGGATCGACATGGCCGCCCCAATTGGATTTCGGCAGACCAGGATTATGGCTTTGCTAGAGAAATAAATTGGAAAAGAGGGTGTCTCGTCTTTATTTATTGAATGATTCTTTTTATGTCTTTTGAGGTTTGTTTTTGGGGAATGTCATGGGACCTCACCATGGATTACGGCGGAATTTTCATTTATAAAAATCAAATTAATTGGTGAATGAGGGCCGAGTCGGAGTTTATTTGTTCAAATAAAAACTTTGTTATTCTTATTTCAACTACTGGATTACTAATGGCAGTGTCTGCTAGACACCACCCATTACTAATGCCAAGGCTTGATACCAGCTGGAGCTGGCATCAACCCTACATATATTACCCCATTTGCTATCACACCAGCGCAACGGGAAGAGCAGAGTCCAGCACCAGAATTGGCGCCTCTAATGGATGTTCCACTTTTCAGGCGTCTGTGGGCTCCTATTGTAAGGGCTCATGCGCACGTAACTGCTGAATATTCTGCAGTGATTTGACAGCACATGTGCGTGTCAAATCGCTGCAGAAACACTGCATAATGTACGCCATTTTTTTGTTAAAAAAAAGCCGATTTCATGCGCACTGGGATGCTGCCCCCACCATAGACAGAGCGGGAGCTGCATCCATAGCGCACAGAATAATTGACATGCTGCTTTTATGAACGCACGGATTTGGGTCAAAATTTTAGCACCCAAATCGCTGGGTTAAAAAAAAAAGCAATGTGCGCACGTCTCATGCCCAATTACATAGATTGGGCAGTGAACACAGGACGCATGCAATTACGATGCAGTGCTAAACGCAGCGTAAATGCATGTAAGTACGCAACGTGCGCATGAGCCCTAAGGCTGGAAAGGGCCAAATAACCATGGCCCTTTCCACCCTAATAATATCCCCCAGTTGTCTGCTGTACCATGGCTGTTTTTTAGTAAAATGGAGGGGACCCCACATTTTTTTTTAAATCTAAAAATTTGAAAAATAAGCATGGGATCCACCCTATTTTTCATAACCAGCCAAGGTACAGCAGACAACTGCGGGATGCCTGCAGCTGCTGCTGTTCCTGTGCTCTAGACATGAAAATTGGGGGGACCCCGCGTCATTTATTTTTTTAAATTACAAAATAAAAATAGTGTAAAACAGCTGGTCAAGCTGACTATCTGTTCTATTTAATCTTTATAAATGTATTTATAATTTTTCAGGCTTTACAAAAAGAAAAAACCCATTAATTTCAGTGTCTTACTTTTTTTACCGATACAACATGGACGACCATACCGGCACGTGTGACTTGCAACTGTTTAAACACGGACATCTGAAAGGGGCCTTATGGATACCCATCTACTGTATGTACTATTGTTTTGTGTTTCAAATTATGATTTTCTCCTCAGAGGCTAAAAATACTTCTCAAACTTTCTAAGGCATATTGTTACCCCTCTGTAAAATATGTAGTGTGACCTCTGCCAGAGCCTGTCCTATGGAACAGCGGTGGCACCAGCTTCAGACCCTCAGCGACTTACATCCCTTTAAATAAAAAAAAAAAAAGAAGAAGGTTTCACCCCAAACGACCTGAATCAAGCGGTGTGAGCCTCATGGAGTTATGCTGCCACAAAAAGAGGGAAACACCGAGAAACAGGACTGGGGCCTAATATATGTGGGGCATAAGAGGATCAGGGGCTGCTAAAGACAGAAAATACATTGTTAGCAAGATCTGAACAATTTACTGTGGGTCTACATGTGAGGAGTGGAAGTTACCTACAGCAATGTGTGAACACAGCCCGATACAGATCCAACCGGCAGTGACTGATCACTAATGTCACACCGAAAGTTATCAATATAGAAAAGAACATTCAGCCCATACGTCTAGAACAGTTTTATTAAAACAAGTATCAATAATTCTAACAAAAAGGAGAAATATTTATACAGTTTTATTTTTATAGAGAACATTGATTCCATGCTGCACATGGGAACGGGTAACACAAAATAGATATAAATTACAGTGAATAAACCAATCCTGACAGACGGGTACAGAGGGGAGCGGACCCTGCCCTCAGGGGCTTACAGTCTACAGGGTAATTAGGGAGGGGGAGACAGTAGGTAGGGGATACAAATATATACTGTAACAATCAACTTTACAAATCAATACGTAGAATTAAGCCATGTTGGACATCGGCAACAATGAAAGAAAAAAAAATCTTTTGTATCCAAGTCCCGTGCGTTTTAGGTGTAAAAATTGTATTTCACCATTTACCATAAAAATCCTCTTGCTGAATACATGGGAGGACACAGGAGGAGGATGTGGATTACACCTCACTGTTCTCTCGGTCTCTAAGGTGGGACGACGGGGGGCAATTACACCCAGTTGCCAGTAGTCACAAACTGTATTTGAAAAACAAAGGGAAAAGATTAATAACACAGTTCCCTGTGCGAGCCCTCCTCCCCAACATGCAACACGGCCCCCTGCTCAGCACGCCCTGCAAGCCCCTTCCCCCCCCCGACGTGCAGTCTCTCTCCCTGTGAGCCCCCCCCACCCCCGACGTGCAGTCTCTCTCCCTGTGAGCCCCCCCCACCCCCGACGTGCAGTCTCTCTCCCTGTGAGCCCCCCCACCCCCGACGTGCAGTCTCTCTCCCTGTGAGCCCCCCCACCCCCGACGTGCAGTCTCTCTCCCTGTGAGCCCCCCCCACCCCCGACGTGCAGTCTCTCTCCCTGTGAGCCCCCCCACCCCCGACGTGCAGTCTCTCTCCCTGTGAGCCCCCCCACCCCCGACGTGCAGTCTCTCTCCCTGTGAGCCCCCCCCACCCCCGACGTGCAGTCTCTCTCCCTGTGAGCCCCCCCCACCCCCGACGTGCAGTTTCTCTCCCTGTGAGCCCCCCCCACCCCCGACGTGCAGTCTCTCTCCCTGTGAGCCCCCCCCCGACGTGCAGTCTCTCTCCCTGTGAGGCCCCCCCCCGACGTGCAGTCTCTCTCCCTGTGAGCCCCCCCACCCCCGACGTGCAGTCTCTCTCCCTGTGAGCCCCCCACCCCCGACGTGCAGTCTCTCTCCCTGTGACCCCCCCCCCACGTGCAGTCTCTCTCCCTGTGAGCCCCCCCCACCCCCGACGTGCAGTCTCTCTCCCTGTGAGCCCCCCCACCCCCGACGTGCAGTCTCTCTCCCTGTGAGCCCCCCCCACCCCCGACGTGCAGTCTCTCTCCCTGTGAGCCCCCCCACCCCCGACGTGCAGTCTCTCTCCGTGAGCCCCCCCCACCCCCGACGTGCAGTCTCTCTCCGTGAGCCCCCCCACCCCCGACGTGCAGTCTCTCTCCCTGTGAGCCCCCCCCCCCGACGTGCAGTCTCTCTCCTTGAGAGCCCCCCCCGACGTGCAGTCTCTCTCCCTGTGAGCCCCCCCCTCGACATGCAGTCTCTCTCCCTGTGAGCCCCCCCCGACGTGCAGTCTCTCTCCTTGAGAGCCCCCCCCGACTTGCAGTCTCTCTCCCTGTGAGCCCCCCCTCGACATGCAGTCTCTCTCCCTGTGAGCCCCCCCCCCGATGTGCAGTCTCTCTCCCTGTGAGCCCCCCCTCGACATGCAGTCTCTCTCCCTGCGAGCCCCCCCCGACGTGCAGTCTCTCTCCCTGCGAGCCCCCCCCGACGTGCAGTCTCTCTCCCTGCGAGCCCCCCCCGACGTGCAGTCTCTCTCCTTGAGAGCCCCCCCCGACGTGCAGTCTCTCTCCCTGTGAGCCCCCCCCTCGACATGCAGTCTCTCTCCCTGTGAGCCCCCCCACCCCCGACGTGCAGTCTCTCTCCCTGTGATCCCCCCCGACGTGCAGTCTCTCTCCCTGTGATCCCCCCCCCGACGTGCAGTCTCTTTCCCTGTGATCCCCCCCCGACGTGCAGTCTCTCTCCCTGCGAGCCCCCCCCCGACGTGCAGTCTCTCTCCTTGAGAGCCCCCCCCGACGTGCAGTGTCTTGCTAAATTCTACTAAAAAGGGGGCTGAAAGGCCGTACTTACGAAGCGCTCACTGATATCCTAATCATATAGATAAGATAACTGTGGAAAGATAAGGCGCAAATAGGGTCTTACCCGGTATACACGTGGAAGTGAATACTGGCAGGTCAACTCACCTGGTTCGGTTGTGCCAGTCACAACCCCTTTCAAAGCATGTAAATCACGATGTGATGGTGTGGGAGGCAGCGGTCCCGCGGTGATGAGAAAATTCAAAAAGTGTAAGAAAGCAGGTTGATATACCGCGCCACACCACAGAAGCCAAAAGTTGTTAAAAGTAAATCCCTTGTTCATTATTTTTTTTTTTAGAAAAAATATAGTATTTTCTGTACATTGTCCTGAGGAAGGGGACGGATATGTCCCTGAAACGAGTAGACCTGTGAAAATAAAGAACAAGGGATTTACTTTTAACAACTTTTGGCTTCTGTGGTGTGGCGCGGCGCGGTATATCAACCTGCTTTCTTACAATTTTTGAATTTTGATATCCTAATCAGGCACGAATACTAATATTCTTTATAGCAAGATACTATTTATTTTAATAGCACATGAATATAATCAATGGTACACAGGCATTAGAACTATAGTCATAGAATCTTATACAATAACAGAAATATGCATCAACATTACCGTTATGTTGTAGCAATCCTTCTCATCGGAGGGACTCGATTTAATGATAAGGAAACAACAACTCGGCCTCTTGCATCACAGGAACAGTGCGTACGTACACTTCAATGTCCTGGAAGGTTTTCCCTAACATTAAGCGAGTCCGGTGTATTTTTATAGGAAAACTTTGTAGGTTGTGTTTAAATGGTCACCAGCATGTGACAGTTGAGTCATGTTCATGTAACTTGACCACAAACTGCTGTGGGCACCAGCAGCTTCCTGCACATTTCCTGCACATTTAGCCAGTTGTCAACTGGCCGACCACAGTTGACCATAGTGTTAGTGAAATATTGCAATGAGCCGTAAATTTCATATGCAAGCTTCCTTAAACCTGTCTTTAAGCCAACCACAAGTTTCCGGTCAGTGGAACTGTAAATGTTACTTCCTCATTATCTTATTCTTTGGTCATAGTGAAATTGGTTATCCAAAGGACATCTCTTTGATACTGAATTATTGATAGGTCAAATAATATCTGGGATCACTCCTATCTTTTGATTATGATCCCTATCTAATCACACATTCTTCAGTCATATCACATTGGTATCACATGCAGTCTCTCTCCCTGTGAGCCCCCCCCTCGACATGCAGTCTCTCTCCCTGTGAGCCCCCCCCGACGTGCAGTCTCTCTCCCTGTGAGCCCCCCCCCCAACGTGCAGTCTCTCTCCCTGTGAGCCCCCCCCGACGTGCAGTCTCTCTCCCTGTGATTCCCCCCCCGTGCAGTCTCTCTCCCTGTGATCCCCCCCCGACGTGCAGTCTCTCTCCCTGTGATCCCCCCCCCGACGTGCAGTCTCTCTCCCTGTGATCCCCCCCGACGTGCAGTCTCTCTCCCTGCGAGCCCCCCCCGACGTGCAGTCTCTCTCCCTGCGAGCCCCCCCCGACGTGCAGTCTCTCTCCCTGCGAGCCCCCCCAACGTGCAACACTGCCCCCTGCCCAGCACCCCCAACGTGCAACACAGCCCCCTGCCCAGCACCCACAACGTGCAACACAGCCCCCTGCCCAGCACCCACAACGTGCAACACAGCCCCCTGCCCAGCACGAGCACCCCCCCAACGTGCAACATTGCCCCCTACCTAGTGCACCCTGCAAGCCACCAAAAGTTCGGCGTCACACCCTACCTAGTGCGAGCCCCACTAAAATGTGCATCCTCTCCCTGCGAGCCCCACCAAACATGGAGCATCGCCCCCTGCAAGCCCCCCCAAATGTGCAGTATAGCCCCTTGTCCAGTGCGAACCTCCCAAACGCGCTTCCCCACGAGCCCCCCCCAAGCCTCCCCCGCCACGCAAGAGCCCCCGCATCGCGCCCCCCCCGTGCCCAGCGAGAGCCCCCGGGGGCACTGCGGGGGCTCTCGCTGGGCAGCGGGGGTGGAGCGTTGGGGGGGGGGGCTCGCACTGGACAGGGGGCTGCACATTTGGGGGGGCTTGCAGGGGGCGATGCACGTTTGGGAAGCTCGCACTGGGCAGGGGGCGACGCTGCACGTCTGGGGGGCTCGCTCTGGGCAGGGGGCAGTGTTGCACTTTGGGGGGGCTTGCAGGGTGCACTAAGCAGGGGGCAACGTTGCATGTTGGGGGGGCTCGCAGGGAGAGAGGCTGCACGTCGGGGAGGGGCTGTTCAGATCTTGCTGACAGTTTATTTTCTGTTTTTAGCAGCCCCTGATCCTCTTATGCAAGGGCTCTCGCTGGGCAGCGGGGGGCTCTCGCTGGGCAGCGGGGGGCTCTCGCTGGGCAGCGGGGGGCTCTCGCTGGGCAGCGGGGGGCTCTCGCTGGGGCTCTCGCTGGGCAGCGGGGGCTCTCGCTGGGCAGCGGGAGCCCCCGCAACGCGCCCCGCTGCCCAGCGAGAGCCCCCGCAACGCTGCCCCGCGAGAGACCCCGCAACGCTGCCCAGCGAGAGACCCCACAACGCTGCCCAGCGAGAGACCCCGCAACGCTGCCCAGCGAGAGACCCCGCAACGCTGCCCAGCGAGAGACCCCGCAACGCTGCCCAGCGAGAGACCCCGCAACACGCACCGCTGCCCCGCAACACGCACCGCTGCCCCGCGAGAGCCCCCACAACACGCACCGCTGCCCCGCGAGAGCCCCCACAACACGCACCGCTGCCCCGCGAGAGCCCCCACAACACGCACCGCTGCCCCGCGAGAGCCCCCACAACACGCACCACTGCCCCGCGAGAGCCCCCCCCAAACGTGCAGCGTCGCCCTCCACAGACGTGCAGCGTCGCCCTCCGCGAGCCCCCCCCAGACGTGCAGCGTCGCCCTCCGCGAGAGCCCCCCCACAGACGTGCAGCGTCGCCCTCCGCGAGAGCCCCCCCACAGACGTGCAGCGTCGCCCTCCGCGAGAGCCCCCCCACAGACGTGCAGCGTCGCCCTCCGCGAGAACCCCCCACAGACGTGCAGCGTCGCCCTCCGCGAGCCCCCTCACAGACGTGCAGCGTCGCCCTCCGCGAGCCCCCCCCCCCCACAGACGTGCAGCGTCGCCCCCTGGCCAGTGCGAGCCCCCCAAACATGCAGCGTCACCCCCTGGCCAGTGCGAGCCCCCCAAACATGCAGCGTCACACCCTTGCCAGTGCGAGCCCCGCAAACATGCAGCGTCACCCTCTGGCCACTGCGAGCCCCCCAAACATGCAGCGTCACCCCCTGGCCACTGCGAGCTCCCCAAACATGCAGCGTCACCCCCTGGCCACTGCGAGCCCCCCAAACATGCAGCGTCACCCCCTGGCCACTGCGAGCCCCCCAAACATGCAGCGTCACCCCCTGGCCACTGCGAGCCCCCCAAACATGCAGCGTCACCCCCTGGCCACTGCGAGCCCCCCAAACGTGTAGGGCACCCCCTGTCCAGTGCGAGTCCACCCCAAACATGCAGTCGCTCCGTGGCAAGTGCGAGCCGCACTTAACGTTCCACATTGCCTCCTGTAAGCCCCCCAAACATGCAGCGTCGCCTCCTGCCTAGAGTAACCTCCATATTCCTTATGAAACCTCCACAGCATCACCCCCTGCTCCGTGTAACCTCCCCATAAGCCACTTACCTTATTGAAGCCTCCACAGCACGGTGCTGCAGCCTCAGTACATGCCCTGTGACATATACACGAGCTGCAGCCCCCAGTAGTGACAGGAGACACTGTTCTGTGCCCCCAACATCCAGGCTGAGACCCCAGAGCAATAACTAATGAGGAAACGCTGAATCTTCTCCACCTCAGGGTCAGGATCCGTCCGCTCTGCACAGAGGAGCCCGAGCACTGCTGCTTCCCGCCCACAGATCTGCACGGCACTGAGGAGGCCCCGCCCCTTCCGGTGACATCATGATTTCATGAAATCACTCCTCCCCCTCAAAAAATCAACTCCGATCTAGCCTCTACCCTCAGAAACGGCTGGTGGCCTCTCCAGGTCAGGGGCCCCTCTACTGACACTGGGCTCCCCTGACTCACAGGCCGCCCCCTGACGGTCGCATTGTCGGCTACTACACAGCGGCACTACACATAGGGGCCCGGCAGCCGGCTCTGCAGAGCGGCTGCCGGGCCCCTATGTGTACTAGTGCCGCTGTGTAGTGGCCGGCCTGTGAGTCAGGGGAGCCCAGTGTCAGTAGAGGGGCGGCTCACTTCTCGTTCCCCCGCTGATCCGGTCTCCTCGGCGCGTCCATTGCTGTCGCTCGCTCTGACCGCTCAGCAGGTGCGCAGTGATGACGTCACCGCGGTCTGCTGCAGAGCTGTCAGAACGCCGACTGTCACAGCAGGGAGAATGATAAGAGGGAGCGCGCCGCTCACTCTCTCATCATTGCTCTCAATTGTATCGGCACCTGCGATGCCGATGCAATTGAAAGCGTGATCTTCGGCGGGGGGCGGTGACAGCGCGGCCACCGGGGCCCCCTGAGTAGCGGTGCGCCACTCCTGCCACCGCGAGTGGGCCCCCCGGCAGCTCAGGGCCCCGGCATTTGACCGGGTTTGCCGGGTGCTGGCGCCGGCCCTGGAGCCTTGTTCTGAGCCTCCATAGTCTTTGATCATTGTGCAACGTCTTGGTAAGCGCCGGACTACGTTGGACCTGCGTGGGAACTTTGCTTTTTAATAAATTGGTGAACTAGTGACTGTGTCTTGTTTTTATTTCTCTCTGTTTATGTTTTTCTGGTTTCCATTTGTGGACTATGGCGGATTCCTTGGACTACGGCAGTCCTGCTGCTTTTTTTTTATTTAGTAAAGTGGTGAATGATGGAAAGAGTTGGGGAGTGTTTATTTTAATAAAGTATTTTTTACTTGTGTGTATTTTTTTTCTTACTGGGTTAGTAATGGGGGTGTCTGATAGACGCTTCTCCATTACTAATCCCTGGGCTTGATGCCAGCTGACACTACACAGCTGACATCAACCCCAGCTACCATTACCCGATTGCCAGTGCACCAGGGACGAGCAGAGGCAAAGCACCAGAATTGGCGCATCTAATGTGATGTGCTACTTCTGGGGTGGCTGTGTGCTGCTATTTTTACTCTGAGAAGGCCCATGGTTATTGGCTCCTACTGCACTATGGCAATCAGGAAGAGCTGAGGAAAAGTGCCAGAATTGGCGCATCTAATGTGATGCGCCACTTCTGGGGTGGATGCTTGCTGCTATTTTTAGTCTGGGAATGACCATGGTTATTTGCCCCTGCAGCACCAGGGCAATCAGGAAGAGCCAAAGCAAAGTGCTAACATCTATTGTGAGGTGCCACTTCTTGGATAGCTGTGGGACGCTATGTTTAGGCTGGGAAGGGGCCAATAATCATAGGCCATCCAAGCCTGATAATACCAGCCCCCAGCTGTCTGCTTGACCTTTGTAGTTCTCAAAAGTAAAGGGGTCCCCGTTTTTTTCTATTGATTTATTTAATCATAAATAGATGTCCAATAAGCTCCACAGGGTACAATTTTATTATATGTCGGCAGGTTTTGCAATTGAGGTAATACTTTTGGAGTTGATGTCAGCTTTGTAATGTCAGCTGTCATCAAGCCCATGGGGTTAGTATTGGAGAGGCGTCTATTAGACACCCCCATTACTGACCCAGTAAGTATAAAGAGAAAAAAAACACACCCAAAAATAGTTTATTTGAAAAAAAAACACTCCAAACTCTTTCCTGTTTCACCAATTTATTTAAATAAAAACCCAAGCAGGTCGGATGTAGTCCAGGGAATCTGACGTAGTCCACAAATGGAGATATGAAGGACACAAAAAGAGAGAAAGCATTATTATATGTGGGGGGCTGTGCAGTTATTTGTCTGTTTTGGTATCTGCCTATATCTTTTTTTTTATGTCTAAAGTATTCATTGCTGTATAAAAAAAACAAAATAGAAAAATGCAGGGGAAAAACAAATGCAAAAACGCGTAAATTTTCCCCGCCAAAAGATGCACCAAACACTTTACATGTGCACAGAGCCTAAAGGGGGCTTTACACGCTGCGGTATCGGTACCGATATCGCTAGCGATCGTACCCACCCCTGTCGGTTGTGCGTCACGGGCAAATCGCTGCCCGTGACGCACAACATCGCTAACACCCGTCACACTACTTACCTGCCCTGCGACGTCGCTGTGTCCGGCGATCCGCCTCTTTTCTAAGGGGGCGGGTCATGCGGCGTCACAGCGACGTCACACGGCAGCCGTCCAATAGAAGCGGAGGGGCGGAGATGAGCGGGACGTAACATCCCGCCCACCTCCTTCCTTCCGCATTGCCAGCGGAGGCAGGTGAGGAGATGTTTGTCGCTTCTGCGGTGTCACACACCGCGATGTGTGCTGCCGCAGGAAAGATAAGCAACCTCGTTACTCACCAGACAACGATCTTTGGTGTTTGGACGACCTCTCAAAAAACAACGATTTTTACCACTTTTGCGATCGTTGTAGGTCGCTCGTACGTGTTACACGCTGCGATGATGCTAACGACGCCGGATGTGCGTCACAAACACCGTGACCCCGACGATAAATCGTTAGCGATGTCGCAGCGTGTAAAGCACCCTTTACATTGTAATAAAATACATTATATTTACCCCCAAATTTTATCAGTAAAAAGTCAGTTCAGGGTACAAATAAAATAAGCCCTCACACAGCCCCAGATCCCCAAAAATTAAAACTGTTACGGTCCTTTCGAAAATAAAACAATTTTTTTTTACTTATTTCAGAATTTTTTTTGACTACTTAAATAAAATAAAACAATCTAGATGTTTTGTCTGTATGAACTCGTACTGACCTGGGGAATGATACCACCAGGTGAGTTTTATTATATAGTGAACATGGTATATAAAAAGCCAAAAAACAATGCGGAATTGCACTTCGTTAGCAATTTCAGTGCACTTGGATTTTTATTTTACCATTTTCCACTCCTTCCTATGGTAAAATCAATGATGTCAGTGAAAAGGTGAACTTTTCCCCCCAAAAAGAAGCCCTTCTAGAGTATATTTAAGGAAAAGTAAAAAAGTTCTGGCTTTTGGAATAAGGAGAGGAAAATGAAAAAAAAAAACCGTTAAAATGGCCATGGCATGAAGGGGTTAACGAGGCAAGAAATGTTTTTTTTTTAAGTCAGTGAATGAGGGTGAAAAAAAAGCTTGTGTTTAGAAATGCGCTTTGGAAAAAGTTGATTGTTTTTTGCATTTTCCATGTCATCATCCATGGCCTGCTGCAGCTGCTGTGCAGGGGCTAATCAATCATATGCTAATCATCTTGTGTGTAGGCTCTGCCACTGAGCATATGTGCTGCCGAAGCTAGCACAAACTGCTAACCGACATGTCCGCTATATATAGTCCTATAAAAGTGAATATTTTAAATTAGGGAGATTACTTTTTTAATGAGTTAATTCCGAAGGGTTTCATGTAGCACTCTATGAATGTTGCAGTTAAACTGTAAAGAAACTCATCAGGGAAAAAATAAGTAATAATTTGTCAGAAATTAATATGCAAATGAGACCAGTATGCAAATGAGATCTGCGCCGCACAGGATCCTGGGAGAACATGGGGCCTATTTCCTACTGTACAACGGGCATTACTATTGTACAGGGCCACACGGGGGAATTCCTAAGGTACATGGGGCATTACTACTGCACGCACAGGGGGCATTCCAATTTTACAGGGGCTCACAAGAGGCATTACTACTGTACAGGAGGTATTAGTATTGTACAGAGGCTCCTCACAGGGGGCAATACTACTTACGAGGGGGCATTATTTTTGTACATAGGGGTCACAGTTGGGCAATACTACTGTACAGGGGGGCATTATTACTGTACTGGGGCTCACAGGGGTAATTACTACTGCACAACGGAGCATTACTACTGTACATGGGGTCAAAGGTGGGCATTACTACTGATCTTGGGGGCATTGCTATTGTACAGGGGGCATTACTACTGTGCAGGGGGCATTACTACTGTACAGGGGGCATTACTACTGTACAGGGGGCATTGCTACTGTGCAGGGGGCAGAACTACTGTACAGGGGGCATTACTACTGTACATGGGGTCACAAGTGGGCATTACTACTGATCATGGGGCATTACTACTGCACAAGGGGGCACTACTGTTGTACAGGGGGCATTACTATTGTGAATGAGGGCATTACTGCTGTACATGGGGGCATTACTAGTGTACAGGAGCTCACAGAGAGTATTGCTACTGTACAATGGGACATTACTGCTGTACAGGGGCATTATAATTGTACAGGGGCTCACAGAGCGCATTATTACTGTACAGGAGGCATTACTCATGTACTGGGGAACACAGGGGGCATTACTACTGTACATCAGGTCATTACTACTGTAGAGGGGCTCATTGATAAGCATTACTTTTGTACATGGGGCTACTAATACTATACAGTGGCTCACAGGGGACAGTCTCTTGTTTTTATTTTCTCTCTGTTTATCTTTTTCAGGTTCCCATTTGTGGACTATGGCGGATTCCTTGGACTACGGCGGTCCTGCTATTTTTTTTTGTTTGTTTTAATACAGTAGTGAATGATGGAAAGTGTTTATTTTAATAAATCATTTTGTTAAATTGTGTATGTTGTCTTTTTTTTATTAGTGGGTTATTAATAGCGGTGCCTGATAGACGCCTCTCCATTACTATCCCATGGGCTTGCTGCCAGCTGATATTACACAGCTGACATCAACCCCAGCTATCATTACTCCGATTGCCACTGCACCATGGCAATCAGGAAGAGGCGGGCAAAGCGTCAGAATTAGAGCATCACGGGATTATTACTCCTGATGCTGTCATGAGTCACTTCCTGTGAGAGTCAACAGAATGCCAGCACTCTCAGGAGACCAGCATTTCTCCTGATCAGTGCGATGCTGCAGCATCGCTCTGAACAGGAAAAGCCATCGCAGTGTACAGTCATAAAGTCCTCTAGGGCAACTAGTAAAATCAGTAAAAAATATTAAAGAAATAAATAATTATGTAAAATATGAAAAAATAAAAGCTAAAGCTCAAATCACCCCCCTTTTGCCTCATTGAAAGCAAAAAAATTAAAAAACTAAAGAACAAAATTGAGACATCCCTGAGGTAACCAGGTGTCACAAAACAAGGTAACATCACTGTAACAGCTCGGGTCCTACATAACTGTGCCAGTCAGTACACACACACACCAGGACACATACACTCCAAAACCAGGGCGGGAGACTCCCATAGAACCAGGTGACAGGGCTGGGCACTGTGAGCTAACAGGCAGACAACTGGGTAGGGAGAGATCAGACCTGGGGGAGGAGTGGATGGCCTGGGGAGAGTGGGAGAAGTCAGTTAGCGGGCTGGAGAGACTGAAAGTGAGCAGTCGCAAGGAGGAGAATGAGTTGTCAGTAAAGGTGTCAAGACAAAGGAATCTTGAGACACAGTGAAAGTAGCAAAGACCCCGCCAAGACCTGAGTAGAAACAGCAGCCACTCAGGGGAGAAAATATCTGGAGAACGAGAGGTCAAGCTCCAGGGACAGTGGAATGCTGTGGGAGTGGAAATCCAGGGCTCCTAGTACTTTGCACGCACGGGGTGCAGATCCGAGAACAGACCGGGACTTCAAGCCGTCTATTAACTCTGCCGGGTGGGTGGGTTTCCAGGACTCATCTGCCACCATTAACATCCGAGGCATAAGCAGCAAAGGGAGGACCGGGACATATTCCCTTAAATAGTCCAAACTGCCTGCGGCAGGACCCAGACACCAGGAGGACCTCCAAGTGCTCCACGCCAGGGAGGACCCACACACACACACACAAGTGCATCGGTGGGCGAGTGGCACCAGGTCAGCTGGCACAGGGACACAGGACTCGGGCGCACCTGGGATCCAGCACCTCCCCAGGTTGCGAACCCAGCTGTAAGTAAGGCGAAGAAACTGCACTCCCCTGTCTGGACTGAGGTATTTCACTGCACCTCCACATTAACCCCTACCTACCCCTGGGGAAAAGCCCTGCTCGCGTAGGGCTTCACCATCCACGCTGCCCCATCCATCACCCCCAGGGAAGAACGGCAGCGGTGGCCATGCCATCCCTGGACACGCACCGCGTGTGGCGTAGTCGGACTATTTTTATTATTTTTCCCATTTTATTTAAAAACTGATCAACGTGCCCCTGGATCTGGGACCCCTCGAGCCACGGATTGCCCGAATCCGAGCAGCTCGGCTGCCCCGGGGTGCGACAATACACATATTTGGTATTGCTGAGTTCAGAAATGCCTGGGTTATAAAAATATAAAAGCAATTAATCTGATTAGTACAAGGTGTAGCGAGAAAAAATATTCCAGATGACAAAATGATGGTTTTTGGTCATCGCAACATGGCACTAAAATGCAATAACAGGCGATCAAATTATCATATACAAATATGGTATAATTAAAAACATCAGCTCAAAACGCAAAAAAAAAAGCCGTCACTGAGCCCCAGATCCCGAACAATGAGAATGCTACAGGTCTCCGAACATGGCGACAAAGCGCTATTCTTTTTTTGGACAAACTTCTGCTTTTTCTTCACCCTTTAGATAAAAGTAAAAGTATACATGTTTTGTATCTACGAACTCGCACCGGCCTGAGGCATCATAATGCCGGGTCACTTTTACCAAATTGTAAACATGGTGACAGAAAAAAAGCAAAAAAAACCCTCTAAATTGTGGAATTTCACTTTTTAATTACAATTTCTCCACTTTTGGAATTTTTTTTCCAATTTTCCAGTACACTACATGGAAAAATGAAAAGGAAATAAAGTAAAATGGCCATGGCTTGAAGGGGTTAACAAGACCAGAAATGTTCTTACCTCAAAAAATTACGAAAAAAAAAATACATTCGGGTTAATAAATGCGTCAAAATATGGAACGCTTCACGAATTTGCATGGATGGAAGGTGACATTACATTTGTATAGGGGCACAAAGAGGTAATTTCTACTTTATAGGAGCACAGAGGGCAAACAATACCAATGAATGTGGCTGATAAAAGGGCCATTATTATTGTGTGGGTAAACAAATGGGGACATCACAACAGTATAGGGGGACAAAAGGGGGCACATAGGGTGTAATATAACTGTACAGCCCTAAGAGAAGCACAGTTACTGTGTAGGAACACAAAAACAAAGGCGGGCCAATGGTAATGGACGGTGGTCAAAGAGGCACATTGTTACTGTATAGGAACACGAAAAGGGGCATGAGTACAGTCTGGGGGACATAAAGTCATATCTAATATATAAAGCTGAATGTGTGTGTGTGTGTGTGTGTGTGTCCGGGATTGGCATCTGCACCGTCGCAGCTACAGCCACAAAAGTTTGCACACTCACACGTCTGGACCCCAAGAGCGTCATAGGCTATGTTTTGAGGGGAAATTTTAACGCCACGCTTTACAGTTATTCAACAAAAAACCTGCCTCCATTAAAGCGAATGGAGCTGGGAGCCACAGTGCAGCCAGAACTTCAGAAGAATGCGCAGACACGCCCTTAAATGGAATGTTGGCGTGTCACAATGCAGCCAGAGAAAGAGACAGACACAGACAGGGAAAGAGGCAGACACAGACAGGGAAAGAGTCAGACATAGACAGGGTAAGACACAGACACAAAGAGACAGATACAGACAAAAAGACAGACTGACAGAGAAAGAGAGGGAAAGAGAGATAAAGGTTAAGAGACAGACACAGACAGGTAAAGAGCCAGACAAAGAGACAGACAGACACAGGGAAACAGACAGAGAGGGAAAAAGACAGACAGGGTAAGAGACAGACAAAGACAGGTAAAGAGACAGACAAAGAGACAGACACAGGGAAAGTGACAGAGGGAAAGAGACAGACAGGGAAAGAGACAGACAGGGAAAGAGAGGGAAAGAGACAGACAGGGAAAGTGACAGACAGGGAAAGTGACAGAGAGACAGAGACAGACAGGGAAAGAGATTGAGACAGACGGAGAAAGAGACAGAGACAGTCAGAGACAGACAGGGAAAGACAGACAGACCAAGACAGAGAGAGAGACAGAGAGAGATATACAGAGGGGGAGACAGACAGAGAATGGGAGAGAAACAGAGAGACAGTTACTATCCCGGGCAGCGCCGGGTGCTACAGCTAGTATCTGTATATAAGGGACGTTCCTGACGTCACCGTTCATCGGAATTGCTGGTTTTCGCTGTGTGCTGCTTCTCAAACTCTATGGAGCCTTGTTCTGAGCCTCCATAGTCTTTGATCATTGTGCAACGTCTTGGTAAGCGCCGGACTACGTTGGACCTGCGTGGGAACTTTGCTTTTTAATAAATTGGTGAACTAGTGACTGTGTCTTGTTTTTATTTCTCTCTGTTTATGTTTTTCTGGTTTCCATTTGTGGACTATGGCGGATTCCTTGGACTACGGCAGTCCTGCTGCTTTTTTTTTATTTAATTTATACACATTTATTGGACATCCCTAGATGACCAAATTAAGGAGTAACGCCATTTTTCAATAAAATCAATCTTTATTTAAACATATTTTTTTAAAATATTTTAGCAAAAAAGGTACCGTATAAAAGAGAGGCACGGACAGGCACATAATTAGATCCCTATATTAGTAACTGGGATATTTACACCCAGGCAGGTAAATGTATAGCTAATTACAGCCAAAAACCAAATATTAAATGAATCTAGTGATTATACCAATTATTAATACCAGTATACCATATTCATTGCTGCACAAATCTCCACATATATAATTTAAGACAAGTATCATATGCCATATGGACCAAGAGCAGACTCTGCGGTTCCACCTGCGTTTTTTCATCTGCAGTGCATAGATTTTTTCATGCAGGGTTCCTCCATGAATAATCTGTACTCATAAGAATAAATAAATAAAAGAGTATGGAGGTTCCCTAAGCACGAATCAATTCCATTGAATGCAGTATAAATTAATGAACGCACAAGGTGGTGTCAGCAGAGCCTGCTCAGGCTCACAGATTACATGGAATTCATGACACTTAGAAACATACAATGTGCAGCAACAAACCATCTATGATAACGACCGCACAGACCATGCAAGTCCAAAAATCAACTAGAGATTAGTGTAATTAGGCTGACAAAATACATGATAATATCATAATATTACATCACCTGACTGGGAAGTATCCTGCCGTGACCCTCGCACTCCGACACGTGTTTCACAAACAGCTTTCTCAAGGAGCGTGTCAGAGGTGAGGGGCGAGCAGATTATAAACATCAGATAACCAATAAGAGGTGCCAAAACCTGATTGCATTCAAACGTCACACCAGGAAACAGACTAATCCCATTAGCGGCGCATGACTGCAGTTGCTACGGACGCTTGAAAAGAGACCTCCCACGGATCGCGATCACGTGACCGTGACGTCATGGCCCACACGGTGGTGAGTCATGGCAACCACAGCACGCTATCTGACGCGATGTGTGACGGTCAGTCGGCAGCAGTAGGAGTCATGCGCACTGGGTAATCTGTGATACTTAGAAAATAATACACACAACAGGACAGGAAGATTTCGATCATTCAAAAAACTTATTGTCAGAAAAACTATGCAATCGACTGCAAAAAGGCACATCATTAAATAGAAGGGAATTATTATGCAAAGATATATAATTTTACAAAAAACACCCCATTATAACATACAATCAATATGATAGAGACCTATACAGTCAAGGGCACATCTTTACATAGGAGGAGATCATATTATTATACAGTCATAAATGGATTTACAAATTCTAGAGAAAACACCCCATTATAACATACAGTCAATACAAAATAATTAAAGAGAACACTACTCCATAACACTTGTTCATATAATATATAATGATCCTGTCGGACGACTTGAAAGAGTAGCTCCTTCCCCTAGACATCATTGCTCCGATGATTCAAGTTTTATGACTCACTCTGAGGAGCTGGCCCATAGATTTGAATCAAGAGGTTATAGTCGGAGGACAATAAGGCATGGTTTTAGGAGAGCAGTGGGGTCGTCCAGAAACTCTCTCCTTTTTTCTAACACGGTGAAAACAACAAATAATGACCAGACAGTGCGTCTTATTACCACTTACAATAATAAGTGGGATAAAATGAGGACAGTAGTCCAGAAACATTGGAATATTTTACTGACGGATCCGGTTCTAAAAAGAATTCTCCCATCACGACCATCTATTGTGGCTAAACGTGGTAAAAACTTGAGGGACATGCTTGTTCATAGTAACTATGAACCATTTCAAACAAGCATGTCCAGCCAACCATTGCCAGTTGGTTTTTTCCCATGTGGCCTTTGCAAGGCGTGTGCCAATCTTGTTAAGTCCAAGAAGTTTCACAATTTTGATGGATCACGTGAGTTCGATATTAGACATCGGATCACGTGTTCCTCAAAAGGTGTGATTTACAGGATTGAATGCCCATGCAAAAGGGTATATATTGGACTTACCACGAGGGAGTTGAAAATTAGAATTCGTGAGCACTGTCTGGACATTGAGAAAGCTAAAAGCATCACCGATGAAAATTTGTTAAAAACCATTCCAAGACATTATAAAAAGTATCATGGATGTAATTCCTCCTTGTTGAAAGCGAAAGGTATTGATTTAGTGTCTCTCGGTACCAGAGGGGGGGATCTTGGTAAGCTTCTTGCCCAGGTTGAAAGTAAGTGGATTTACAGGCTGGGAACCTTGACTCCTAATGGGCTGAACGAAAATATGGGATTTTCAGCCTTCCTGTAATCAACCTGGTTGTATCCAAAAAAGAGGGAGGTTTTCTGAGGTGTTTGTTTTCATGATATTTTGTAGTTTCTTGTGTCTCTTGTATCCTTCGCGTATGGATGCCTGGGTTTTAGTTAGATGTGTTTGGTGGGTTTTGTTTTTTATTATTTTAATCGTATATTTTTTTAGTTCATTTAGGTCACCATATATTCGGGTTAATTTCACCAATGGAGTGTGCTGTTTCTACATGTCCTGGGAAGGTTTCGTGTGATGACCGTTGATGTCTAGGGGAAGGAGCTACTCTTTCAAGTCGTCCGACAGGATCATTATATATTATATGAACAAGTGTTATGGAGTAGTGTTCTCTTTAATTATTTTGTATTGACTGTATGTTATAATGGGGTGTTTTCTCTAGAATTTGTAAATCCATTTATGACTGTATAATAATATGATCTCCTCCTATGTAAAGATGTGCCCTTGACTGTATAGGTCTCTATCATATTGATTGTATGTTATAATGGGGTGTTTTTTGTAAAATTATATATCTTTGCATAATAATTCCCTTCTATTTAATGATGTGCCTTTTTGCAGTCGATTGCATAGTTTTTCTGACAATAAGTTTTTTGAATGATCGAAATCTTCCTGTCCTGTTGTGTGTATTATTTTCTAAGTATCACAGATTACCCAGTGCGCATGACTCCTACTGCTGCCGACTGACCGTCACACATCGCGTCAGATAGCGTGCTGTGGTTGCCATGACTCACCACCGTGTGGGCCATGACGTCACGGTCACGTGATCGCGATCCGTGGGAGGTCTCTTTTCAAGCGTCCGTAGCAACTGCAGTCATGCGCCGCTAATGGGATTAGTCTGTTTCCTGGTGTGACGTTTGAATGCAATCAGGTTTTGGCACCTCTTATTGGTTATCTGATGTTTATAATCTGCTCGCCCCTCACCTCTGACACGCTCCTTGAGAAAGCTGTTTGTGAAACACGTGTCGGAGTGCGAGGGTCACGGCAGGATACTTCCCAGTCAGGTGATGTAATATTATGATATTATCATGTATTTTGTCAGCCTAATTACACTAATCTCTAGTTGATTTTTGGACTTGCATGGTCTGTGCGGTCGTTATCATAGATGGTTTGTTGCTGCACATTGTATGTTTCTAAGTGTCATGAATTCCATGTAATCTGTGAGCCTGAGCAGGCTCTGCTGACACCACCTTGTGCGTTCATTAATTTATACTGCATTCAATGGAATTGATTCGTGCTTAGGGAACCTCCATACTCTTTTATTTATTTATTCTTATGAGTACAGATTATTCATGGAGGAACCCTGCATGAAAAAATCTATGCACTGCAGATGAAAAAACGCAGGTGGAACCGCAGAGTCTGCTCTTGGTCCATATGGCATATGATACTTGTCTTAAATTATATATGTGGAGATTTGTGCAGCAATGAATATGGTATACTGGTATTAATAATTGGTATAATCACTAGATTCATTTAATATTTGGTTTTTGGCTGTAATTAGCTATACATTTACCTGCCTGGGTGTAAATATCCCAGTTACTAATATAGGGATCTAATTATGTGCCTGTCCGTGCCTCTCTTTTATACGGTACCTTTTTTGCTAAAATATTTTAAAAAAATATGTTTAAATAAAGATTGATTTTATTGAAAAATGGCGTTACTCCTTAATTTGGTCATCTAGGGATGTCCAATAAATGTGTATAAATCATGTATCTCGGAGTGCTAGTAGGTAACTAATAGGACATGAGGTTGTTAATTGTATATTTTTGCTGTTTTTTGAACAGTTGGTCCCATTCCACAATGGATTTCAAAGCCAGGGAAACCAGCTGGCTGTCTAAAGCCTCTACTATATTTAGCAAGGGTACCGGTGTGATTTTACCCCAGTCATCATGCAAAGATAGTATCAAGAGATACAGGAATGTTTTACATAAAAAAACAAAAATTTGGTGGACAAGTAACTCCCTTGAGCGATATTGTGAGCAAGAAATCATCCCCCGGGGTCTTAGGATTCATTTATATCCTAGCTTTGATCTGGAGCAGGAAGATTTGATCCTAAGATGGCAGAAGGCTGCTGCAAAATGTTCGTTTGAATTTATGAAAATTATAAACGAAAAGAATAAAATTACCTTGCTTAAATTAGAGGAGGAGATAAAGGAACTTGAGGAGGGCCTTCAAAAAGATCTATCTAAGGATGACTTACAAGAACTTTTTGCGAGCCTGGATAAGGATTTTGAACGGTGGGAGAAGGAGATCAGCACTGATAAATTGAAAAAATATCAGCGCGATATCCAAGATTTTGAGAGTAAAAAAATTTATAAATGGCAGATAAAGAAGGAATCCAAGATGGCTACTTCCAGATTT
The DNA here is from genome assembly GCF_048569485.1 of Anomaloglossus baeobatrachus. Lineage (NCBI taxonomy): Eukaryota > Metazoa > Chordata > Amphibia > Anura > Aromobatidae > Anomaloglossus > Anomaloglossus baeobatrachus. The sequence goes on along the minus strand of NC_134359.1, from coordinate 231,543,729 downwards.
GCCTCTAATCAATCGTTGAATTCTGCATCTGAGAGCAATGTGTCTACAAGCGGCTCAGAAGGTCCCAGAGATCCCTCATATAATGGATACAGAGGGAAACGTAAAGGATATGATATCTTCAATCCGAGGGACAAACGTAAGGATGGGCCGCAGGTAATTAATCTTTCTCAACACATGCTCTCAGATGTACAAATTTCTTTATTAGAAAAGGGATTAACTTTTTCCCCTTCTAATCCCCTAGACGCGTTCACAGCGGTGAAAGATATTCACCTTTTTTCAAGAAAAATCCTGCTTAAAAAATTGCATCATAAGACTCAAGCTTCTGATATCTTCACCACTAGGGAGGAGCAAGAGGCACTTTCAATTTTACAATCTTTGGAGGAGGAGAGCTCAGAGAATGAGGTTGGTAATTTCCCGTTACAGCTTATGAATAAATCTAAAAAATTCCCAAGCTTGAGTATTTGTCCGGCCTTAGAGGTGTTTACGAAAATGGTCTCTCAAGAAATTGAAGAGTTGGCCGCCTCACCTTCACCAGCCCGGAATCTTACTAAAGATGAGTGGGCTGGTTTGAAAGAGTTACAATCCTGGCGGGATGTCATTATCAAGCCAGCTGATAAAGGCGGCAACCTTGTTATTTGGCCGTGTGACAAGTATGAAGAGCAGGCTAACAAATTGTTGGGAGATACTAAATGTTACCGGAAATTACCATATAATCCCACCTCTACTTTTCATAGCTCTTTAGTTGTGATCTTAGAACAAGCATATGACAAGGGAATTATTCCCAAAAAATTCCTTGATACTGTTAAGAAACTTCATCCACGTCTCCCGGCTTTGTACCTGATTCCAAAAATTCACAAGGATCCAATTAATCCCCCTGGCAGACCCATAATATCTGGGAATGGTAGCCTCATTGAATTGGTGTGTCAAGTAATTGACTATTATTTGAAGCCGTTGGTATGCGAGTTACCATCTTACATTCAGGATACCACGGCAGCGCTCAGACGTCTGGATGGGATTCACCTGGAGGATAATATGATGATGGTGTCTGCTGACATTGAATCTCTATATACCTCCATCAGGCATCCGGATGGTCTGAGGGCTGTCTCTTGGTACCTTGAGTCTAGTAATATTGCACGTCCCACGGCGGACTTGATTTTAGTCTTACTTGAGTATATACTGACACATAACATCTTCATATTCAATGGAAAGGTGTATCTACAAACCCAGGGTACTGCCATGGGTGCCTGCTGTGCACCATCCTACGCCAACCTTTTTTTGGGGGCGTGGGAGCGGCAGATTTTTGTGAGTGACAACAATCTATGTACTCATCAGGTTTTGAATTGGATCAGGTATATAGATGATGTGTGGTTTATTTGGGAGGGTGATGTGGTTGGTTTACAGGAATTCATGCAGAGTTTGAATCAAAACAATCTAAATATCAAACTCACATTTGAGTATGGCCGTGAAATCAATTTTTTGGATTTGAAAATTGTGGCATCATCGGACGGTTTGTTGTCCACTCAGGTCTTCCGTAAACCAACCGCCACTAATTCCTTACTACTGGCATCATCTGCACACCCTAAAAATACCATCAAGGGGATTCCTGTCGGCCAGTTCCTCAGGGTTAGGAGAATTTGCTCCGATGATTCAAGTTTTATGACTCACTCTGAGGAGCTGGCCCATAGATTTGAATCAAGAGGTTATAGTCGGAGGACAATAAGGCATGGTTTTAGGAGAGCAGTGGGGTCGTCCAGAAACTCTCTCCTTTTTTCTAACACGGTGAAAACAACAAATAATGACCAGACAGTGCGTCTTATTACCACTTACAATAATAAGTGGGATAAAATGAGGACAGTAGTCCAGAAACATTGGAATATTTTACTGACGGATCCGGTTCTAAAAAGAATTCTCCCATCACGACCATCTATTGTGGCTAAACGTGGTAAAAACTTGAGGGACATGCTTGTTCATAGTAACTATGAACCATTTCAAACAAGCATGTCCAGCCAACCATTGCCAGTTGGTTTTTTCCCATGTGGCCTTTGCAAGGCGTGTGCCAATCTTGTTAAGTCCAAGAAGTTTCACAATTTTGATGGATCACGTGAGTTCGATATTAGACATCGGATCACGTGTTCCTCAAAAGGTGTGATTTACAGGATTGAATGCCCATGCAAAAGGGTATATATTGGACTTACCACGAGGGAGTTGAAAATTAGAATTCGTGAGCACTGTCTGGACATTGAGAAAGCTAAAAGCATCACCGATGAAAATTTGTTAAAAACCATTCCAAGACATTATAAAAAGTATCATGGATGTAATTCCTCCTTGTTGAAAGCGAAAGGTATTGATTTAGTGTCTCTCGGTACCAGAGGGGGGGATCTTGGTAAGCTTCTTGCCCAGGTTGAAAGTAAGTGGATTTACAGGCTGGGAACCTTGACTCCTAATGGGCTGAACGAAAATATGGGATTTTCAGCCTTCCTGTAATCAACCTGGTTGTATCCAAAAAAGAGGGAGGTTTTCTGAGGTGTTTGTTTTCATGATATTTTGTAGTTTCTTGTGTCTCTTGTATCCTTCGCGTATGGATGCCTGGGTTTTAGTTAGATGTGTTTGGTGGGTTTTGTTTTTTATTATTTTAATCGTTTATTTTTTTAGTTCATTTAGGTCACCATATATTCGGGTTAATTTCACCAATGGAGTGTGCTGTTTCTACATGTCCTGGGAAGGTTTCGTGTGATGACCGTTGATGTCTAGGGGAAGGAGCTACTCTTTCAAGTCGTCCGACAGGATCATTATATATTATATGAACAAGTGTTATGGAGTAGTGTTCTCTTTAATTATTTTGTATTGACTGTATGTTATAATGGGGTGTTTTCTCTAGAATTTGTAAATCCATTTATGACTGTATAATAATATGATCTCCTCCTATGTAAAGATGTGCCCTTGACTGTATAGGTCTCTATCATATTGATTGTATGTTATAATGGGGTGTTTTTTGTAAAATTATATATCTTTGCATAATAATTCCCTTCTATTTAATGATGTGCCTTTTTGCAGTCGATTGCATAGTTTTTCTGACAATAAGTTTTTTGAATGATCGAAATCTTCCTGTCCTGTTGTGTGTATTATTTTCTAAGTATCACAGATTACCCAGTGCGCATGACTCCTACTGCTGCCGACTGACCGTCACACATCGCGTCAGATAGCGTGCTGTGGTTGCCATGACTCACCACCGTGTGGGCCATGACGTCACGGTCACGTGATCGCGATCCGTGGGAGGTCTCTTTTCAAGCGTCCGTAGCAACTGCAGTCATGCGCCGCTAATGGGATTAGTCTGTTTCCTGGTGTGACGTTTGAATGCAATCAGGTTTTGGCACCTCTTATTGGTTATCTGATGTTTATAATCTGCTCGCCCCTCACCTCTGACACGCTCCTTGAGAAAGCTGTTTGTGAAACACGTGTCGGAGTGCGAGGGTCACGGCAGGATACTTCCCAGTCAGGTGATGTAATATTATGATATTATCATGTATTTTGTCAGCCTAATTACACTAATCTCTAGTTGATTTTTGGACTTGCATGGTCTGTGCGGTCGTTATCATAGATGGTTTGTTGCTGCACATTGTATGTTTCTAAGTGTCATGAATTCCATGTAATCTGTGAGCCTGAGCAGGCTCTGCTGACACCACCTTGTGCGTTCATTAATTTATACTGCATTCAATGGAATTGATTCGTGCTTAGGGAACCTCCATACTCTTTTATTTATTTATTCTTATGAGTACAGATTATTCATGGAGGAACCCTGCATGAAAAAATCTATGCACTGCAGATGAAAAAACGCAGGTGGAACCGCAGAGTCTGCTCTTGGTCCATATGGCATATGATACTTGTCTTAAATTATATATGTGGAGATTTGTGCAGCAATGAATATGGTATACTGGTATTAATAATTGGTATAATCACTAGATTCATTTAATATTTGGTTTTTGGCTGTAATTAGCTATACATTTACCTGCCTGGGTGTAAATATCCCAGTTACTAATATAGGGATCTAATTATGTGCCTGTCCGTGCCTCTCTTTTATACGGTACCTTTTTTGCTAAAATATTTTAAAAAAATATGTTTAAATAAAGATTGATTTTATTGAAAAATGGCGTTACTCCTTAATTTGGTCATCTAGGGATGTCCAATAAATGTGTATAAATCATGTATCTCGGAGTGCTAGTAGGTAACTAATAGGACATGAGGTTGTTAATTTTTTTTTATTTAGTAAAGTGGTGAATGATGGAAAAGTGTTGGGGAGTGTTTATTTTAATAAAGTATTTTTTACTTGTGTGTATTTTTTTTATTACTGGGTTAGTAATGGGGGTGTCTGATAGACGCTTCTCCATTACTAATCCCTGGGCTTGATGCCAGCTGACACTACACAGCTGACATCAAGCCCAACTACCATTACCCGATTGCCGGTGCACCAGGGACGAGCAGAGGCAATGCACCAGAATTGGCGCATCTAATGTGATGTGCTACTTCTGGGGTGGCTGTGTGCTGCTATTTTTACTCTGAGAAGGCCCATGGTTATTGGCTCCTACTGCACTATGGCAATCAGGAAGAGCTGAGGAAAAGTGCCAGAATTGGCGCATCTAATGTGATGCGCCACTTCTGGGGTGGATGCTTGCTGCTATTTTTAGTCTGGGAATGACCATGGTTATTTGCCCCTGCAGCACCAGGGCAATCAGGAAGAGCCAAAGCAAAGTGCTAACATCTATTGTGAGGTGCCACTTCTTGGATAGCTGTGGGACGCTATGTTTAGGCTGGGAAGGGGCCAATAATCATATGCCATCCAAGCCTGATAATACCAGCCCCCAGCTGTCTGCTTGACCTTTGTAGTTCTCAAAAGTAAAGGGTCCCCGTTTTTTTCTATTGATTTATTTAATCATAAATAGATGTCCAATAAGCTCCACAGGGAACAATTTTATTATATGTCGGCAGGTTTTGCAATTGAGGTAATACTTTTAGAGTTGATGTCAGCTTTGTAATGTCAGCTGTCATCAAGCCCATAGGGTTAGTATTGGAGAGGCGTCTATTAGACACCCCCATTACTAAGCCAGTAAGTATAAAGAGAAAAAAAACACACCCAAAAATAGTTTATTTGAAAAAAAACCACTCCAAACTCTTTCCTGTTTCACCAATTTATTTAAATAAAAACCCAGGCAGGTCGGATGTAGTCCACGGAATCTGACGTAGTCCACAAATGGAAATATGAAGGACGCAAAAAGAGAGAAAGCATTATTATATGTGGGGGGCTGTGCAGTTATTTGTCTGTTTTGGTATCTGCCTATATCTAAATATTTTTTATGTCTAAAGTATTCATTGCTGTATAAAAAAAAAAAAATAGAAAAATGCAGGGGAAAAACAAATGCAAAAACGCGTAAATTTTCCCCGCCAAAAGATGCACCAAACACTTTACATGTGCACAGAGCCTAAAGGGGGCTTTACACGCTGCGGTATCGGTACCGATATCGCTAGCGATCGTACCCACCCCTGTCGGTTGTGCGTCACGGGCAAATCGCTGCCCGTGACGCACAACATCGCTAACACCCGTCACACTACTTACCTGCCCTGCGACGTCGCTGTGGCCGGCGATCCGCCTCCTTTCTAAGGGGGCGGGTCATGCGGCGTCACAGCGACGTCACACGGCAGCCGTCCAATAGAAGCGGAGGGGCGGAGATGAGCGGGACGTAACATCCCGCCCACCTCCTTCCTTCCGCATTGCCAGCGGAGGCAGGTGAGGAGATGTTTGTCGCTTCTGCGGTGTCACACACCGCGATGTGTGCTGCCGCAGGAACGACAAGCAACCTCGTTACTCATCAGACAACGATCTTTGGTGTTTGGACGACCTCTCAAAAACCAACGATTTTTACCACTTTTGCGATCGTTGTAGGTCGCTCGTACGTGTTACACGCTGCGATGATGCTAACGACGCCGGATGTGCGTCACAAACACCGTGACCCCGACGATAAATCGTTAGCGATGTCGCAGCGTGTAAAGCACCCTTTACATTGTAATAAAATACATTATATTTACCCCCAAATTTTATCAGTAAAAAGTCAGTTCAGGGTACAAAAAAATAAGCCCTCACACAGCCCCAGATCCCCAAAAATTAAAACTGTTACGGTCCTTTCGAAAATAAAACAATTTTTTTTTTTTTACTTATTTCAGAATTTTTTTTGACTACTTAAATAAAATAAAACAATCTAGATGTTTGGTCTGTATGAACTCGTACTGACCTCGGGAATGATACCACCAGGTGAGTTTTATTATATAGTGAACATGGTATATAAAAAGCCAAAAAACAATGCGGAATTGCACTTTGTTAGCAATTTCAGTGCACTTGGATTTTTTTTTTTACCATTTTCCACTCCTTTCTATGGTAAAATCAATGATGTCAGTGAAAAGGTGAACTTTTCCCCCAAAAAAGAAGCCCTTCTAGAGTATATTTAAGGAAAAGTAAAAAAGTTCTGGCTTTTGGAATAAGGAGAGGAAAATGAAAAAAAAACAAACGTTAAAATGGCCATGGCATGAAGGGGTTAACGAGGCAAGAAATGTTTTTTTTTTAAAGGGAACCTGTCATCAGGAATTTGGCTTTCAACCTAAACGTTTCCCCCTCTGCAGCTCCTGGGCTGCATTCTAGGAAGGTTTCTGTACTTTTTGTGCCCCTTTTTAAACCAAAATAAACACTTTATAAACTTGTACCTTTCTGTTTGAAAATCGTGTTAATTTTCCATGGGGGCGGGCCGTGTGGCGTCCGTTGCTGTAGCTTACGCCGTCCCCCATGCTCCAAATCATGCCTCATAACGCCGCCCACTGCGCCGAGGTCCCGTGCACGCCGGGACACCTAGTGACGTGGTCGCAGGCACGAGAGTATGGGCGGCGCTGTGATTGCATCGCAAGTGCGCGCCCATACTCTCGTGTGCGCGCTCTCCCCCACTGCCTCCAGCGTTCTGCGCCGGCCCGACGTCACCTCCTTCCCATCGTACCCTGCAGCAGGAAATAGATGGGAGGAGCGGAGCACAGGAGAAGCAGAGGATCTGAGCGACGTACAGAGGGGAGAGCGCGCACACGAGAGTATGGGCGCGCACTTGCGATGCAATCACAGCGCCGCCCATACTCTCGTGCATGCGACCACGTCACTAGGTGTCCCGGCGTGCACGGGACCTCGGCGCAGTGGGCGGCGTTATGAGGCATGATTTGGAGCATGGGGGACGGCGTAAGCTACAGCAACGGACGCCACACGGCCCGCCCCCATGGAAAATTAACAAGATTTTCAAACAGAAAGGTACAAGTTTATAAAGTGTTTATTTTGGTTTAAAAAGGGGCACAAAAAGTACAGAAACCTTCCTAGAATGCAGCCCACGAGCTGCAGAGGGGGAAACGTTTAGGTTGAAAGCCAAATTCCTGATGACAGGTTCCCTTTAAGTCAGTGAATGAGGGTGAAAAAAAAGCTTGTGTTTAGAAATGCGCTTTGGAAAAAGTTGATTGTTTTTTGTATTTTCCATGTCATCATCCATGGCCTGCTGCAGCTGCTGTGCAGGGGCTAATCAATCATATGCTAATCATCTTGTGTGTAGGCTCTGCCACTGAGCATGACTGTACTATTGTAGATGCTTCCTTCTCGCTATGCACTAATCCCTTCATCCCACAGATTCCCCTTTTAATGATGACATGACACCCGCTTGGATAATTTGGCCAAATCGGCCTTTATTATACAAACATGACATTAAATAAATATCTTTCTCTAAAGCGAGGAGGGTTCTTGGAGCTCCAAAACCTGGCGGACGTTCCCATAAAATTGATAAACCATCCGGAGTTGTCCCCAGCCGCAAACGACCACAAGCTCGGGGACACCATGACCGGAAAACCATTTCCCTAACACCGACTCCCAGGGGACCCCACCCTGGAGAGCCCCAAAGTCTGCCAGGTAATTACCATTCCAAATAAAAGAAGGGGGGTTACCATCCACCTGATGTACAACCCCCCACCACCATTTTACCACCAACTCCAAGAACCCCACCTCACTACCGCAACATGACAGAAAATAAATAAAATACCTGGCCGAAATGACGCCGACACATTACTAAAATATACAAAACTTTCTCCTGATGAAAACCCACACACCCAGCATAACACAGGGCGGGAGGGCGGGACCTTTTCTGCTGGCTTCACATGCTGTTCTGATAGTACCCACCCCTTCTACTGATTCTATATTCCCAACTGACCACCCCTAGCACTTAAACCCAGCCCCCTAAACCTCTGACCCCCCACAGCCCGCGCTTTCTTTCCCTGCAACCAGAGTTAACCCCTCGTTGCCCTTCAAAGTCAGTCATGAGTCACTTTGCCCATGGCTCCGCTGTGGGCTCCGTTCAGCCTTGACTGTACTATTGTAGATGCTTCCTTCTCGCTATGCACTAATCCCTTCATCCCACAGATTCCCCTTTTAATGATGACATGACACCCGCTTGGATAATTTGGCCAAATCGGCCTTTATTATACAAACATGACATTAAATAAATATCTTTCTCTAAAGCGAGGAGGGTTCTTGGAGCTCCAAAACCTGGCGGACGTTCCCATAAAATTGATAAACCATCCGGAGTTGTCCCCAGCCGCAAACGACCACAAGCTCGGGGACACCATGACCGGAAAACCATTTCCCTAACACCGACTCCCAGGGGACCCCACCCTGGAGAGCCCCAAAGTCTGCCAGGTAATTACCATTCCAAATAAAAGAAGGGGGGTTACCATCCACCTGATGTACAACCCCCCACCACCATTTTACCACCAACTCCAAGAACCCCACCTCACTACCGCCACCACGAGCATTACCTGAGACCTCATAATGCGAGTCACCCCACCAACAAAGCACTCGCTCCACCTTCCTGAACACCTGCTAACCACAGGTGCATCCACCGCGCCAACCTGTCCGTTCCAAGCCAAGAAACTCCCCACTTCCCTATCCACCTTAATTTCAGTCCTGTCGATCCCCTCTATCGACCGAACCACCAGTAAGGTTTTGTAGGCACAATATCCGACCGCATCATCTTCACCTCTCGGGGAGGCGGAGCATAGCTGCAGTAAACCTTGGCAAATAACTCCAAGTTAATCCCCCATAGGGGGATATCCCCACATCATTTTCACCCGTGTGCAACACCAGCACATCAGGGGCAGGATCCAACCTTAAAATGGTGAAAATCCAGTGTTACCGTAGACCACTCATACCTGGAACCAGATCCAAAGCACTAGAACGTGATCTCTCAACCAACCCAGCTGGCACTCATCCCTCCCCTCATCTGCCATCAGCCCCCCCCGAATTCAGGGCAGTGAACCAATTATCCAACCAGTGGTGCACCGCCTAGTAGAACGTAGAAAAAACGGGGGGGGGGAACATTTTTCCTTTTTTTTTTTTTTTTTTTTTTTTTTTTAAATTATACTTTTGCAGGAAGTCCCCCACTTTTCCACCTTGGTTGAGGCCCAAGGCCACCAATGGGTCTGAACGATCACCCCCCCAACAAAAATAAATACCCCCTGCAACACTCTACCGACCGCCTTATCAACCTCTTTACTGCTCACAACCTGACCCCCCCATTTTTTAATATTTATTTAAGATGTATTCAGTTTGACCATTCCAACCAAACATTCCATGGGGTAGGTTAATCCCACAACAACCTGACTCAACATGCCACCTCCACTTGACGATGGAGCCACCAATTCCCCTAATTCCCCAAAGAGCAACTAAGAACAACTAGCCGAAAACCACTTCACCTCAAATGGGGGAATTACTCCCTGGTCTTGGCAGTGCCCACTGTTCCAAGCAATTAACCAGTCCAGTTACATAGTTACATAGTTACTTAGGTTGAAAAAAGACCTAGGTCCATCTAGTTCAACCTTCCTCCACCAGTTAAAGGACTCATCCCGCAAATCCCTCAAAAATTGCACTAAACAGTTTAATGACATCAACCAGACATTGAAACTTACAACCAGTATTGGTCCTGAGCCATAAATTATTAACCTCAGACCTTCCTTCAGCCGACACCCTACGTAACCAACACAGCAGTGCCCCTACCAAATCCTCCTCAGACTCCCCCGTGCCGAATTCCTGACTCCGATCCCACGTTGCCTCACCAATCCGCCTCATATGCTAACCTAGCACCCCCAGCAAAGGATACTGTAATGCATAATAAGCCTAGTGCCCAAATACCACCTCACAAAGCTCCTCCGGCCACTTGCAGCTGGTGGACTCTGCCTCTAGTGCCAGGCACCAAAAGCTATCCCACTATCATTGAAAAAGAGCATTAACGCTAATTTCCAAACACCTGGTGCCTGCGCTGCCACTATCTTTGTACTTCTTTGTACTAAAGCAAAAAAGGCGCCGTAACCCAAAATGCCTCCATAGCCCTATTAACGGAGGAGAAACACCAAAAATTAGTTGCCAAAACAGCTGTTGACGCAACGAAAACTGATGTTTTTATTGCTGAAGTAGACCCCCCAATTGGAACTAGCCACTACCAAGAAAAAGTCGAACAAAATCCGATTTTTGGTAAAATACTGCCTCCACCCAAGATTGTGGCTCTATGTCCATCCCCCATTTGCCCTGCTGAAAGCTCTGTCAACTAACCCAACCTGCCGCCACAGTAAAAGTTCACAATCAAAATAGACCACAAGCTTCAAAACCCTAACGACCATCCATTATAACTACCCAGGAAAATATATCCTGGCCCCCACTGCCAGGTCGTTGAAGAATTCCTCCGGCAACCGTATACAAAGCGTGGGGGCCTTGCCCCCGCCATAGCCACCTTCTCACTACCCGAAAAAATTCCGGCTATGGGCACATGCAAAAGCAAATTAAAGCATGCCCAGCAACATCCAAAGGTCTGCCACTGCATTTGATTTTTCTTATTTATTTATTTATTTTTTTTTTTTTTAAATATATAACCCGCTTTGCGCACTTCAGTGAGGAAAGACACACTTCCTTGTCCCGTAACCTGTACTCAATCCCCCCCTGCTCTCCATCCTCCTAGAATCAATGGAGATTCCCAAGATGTTCAGACAATTGCCAGGGCCCTTCTTCCTCTCCTGGCAAACAGCTGAACTATCCATGCCCTAGCCCTTAGCAAAGATGGCAAAAAATGGGGAGCTGACCGCCCCATGTACAGAAAGTTGTTGTCTTATTTATTTATTTATTTATTTATTTTTTTTGAGGTAAGACATCATCAGCAACCCAGCCATACTGCAACCCCCCATTCTAGAAATGAACCAAACCCTTCCAATAGGCACAAGAAAATAGGGCAAACCATAAGTAAACACCAGATCACAAAATATGAACCATCCCCAAAACAACCTAACAAAATGCATGCTGTCAGGACGCCCTGGCAACGAATGGCATGTCAGAAACGATAACTCACAAGTGACCCGGAATTTATTCGGCTCCTTCTTCTGCACTACCCCTAACACAGAAAAACCACCAGAACCAGAAATGGCAGAGATAAAACTGAACCGCCCAATACCTGCACGATACCTCGCACCAAAATTATTATTAGATTTTATATACATTTATTATTATTATTATGATTCTAGAACCCACCGCAGCCTGAACCCTGGTATCTCAACGAGCCGTAAGGCCCCATCACAACACAAGGACAAATCCCCGGCAGATCCGCGGCCACAGCGAAACCCCGGACACACCGCTCCATCTGTACACAGCCACAAATCTGGCACTGATTGTCCGCAACTTCACCGTGACCACCGATCCGCCGCAGATCCATCCCCGCGCGCGACAAGACCCCCAAGGATTCATGCAGTGTCACCCATCCTTCCACTGCCTGAACTGCCCATCATTCCAACACCGGGTGTGATCGCCACAAAACCAATGAACCTTCCTTGTAGCAGAACACCCCTGAACAATTCTCAGGCCCCCCCCCTTTTTTTTTTTTTTTGTGTGAGTGTGCCTGGATGCTTGCAGAATGGCAAACACCTGAAGCCAGTTAACAAAATCGAAAGTTTAACCACTCACCCTTCTCTATCTGCCCTGACACCGCGACCCCCACCACAAGATGTGGCCTAACTTGATGACCAACCGGCGACCTGCCTCAATGCCCGACCCCCAAAACGGAAACGGGGGACCCCATTGACCCGACCTTTGCCTCCTCCACGCGTTCCGGCAACTCCTTGCCAAACCCTAACATGCTGCAGACCCTACTAACTGACCCCACAGAGGCCCCCCAACATGCTAAAACTAAGACCGCCGCCATTCCCCCTGGGCCTAATAAAACACCTACCCAGGAAAATCGCACTAGATGAACACACAGAACATATAATTAAACTCACCAGGCTGCGTGGGGGCATGGGACCCACCAGCCGGAACACCCGATTCCAGCCGATGACTCTCCTCAGGATGTTGAGGCACTCAAGCCGCTTAAGCAGCTTGCTTAGGGAGACCCCAGCAAGCCGCCGCGCTCAAACCTAGCGGAACCACCAGGGAGCAGACTACCTGTTGAACGATCTCCCAGGACGTGGATCATCCCCTCCTAGATGACGACCTCTTCCTCGACACGGACCTCATCCGCGAAGACAAGCCCCTCCGTGCTGCGGACCTCCAACATAAAGGTGACCTCCACTGTGATGACGACAGCCTCCTCCTCAATGCTGACCTCCTTCCAGATGCCGATCTCCTTACCAATAACCATTACCGAGCTGAAAATGACCTCCACATTGACCTCCAGCCAGATGATGACCTCCGCACTGACCCCCACACTGAAAACGACCTCCACGCTGACCTCCAGCCAGATGATGACCTCCGCGCTGACCCCCTCACTGAAAACAACCTCCATGCTGACCGCCAGCCAGATGATGACCTCCGCGCTGACCTCTGTCCCCGATGTCGACCTCTGCGCTGACCTCTGTCCCCGATGACGACCTCCGCGCTGACCTCTGTCCCCGATGACGACCTCCGCGCTGACCTCTGTCCCCGATGACGACCTCCGCGCCGACCTCTGTCCCCGATGACGACCTCAGCGCCGACCTCTGTCCCCGATGACTACCTCCGCGCCGACCTCTGTCCCCGATGACTACCTCCACGCCGACCTCTGTCCCCGATGACGACCTCCGCGCTGACCCCTGTCTCCGATGACGACCTCCGCGCTGACCCCTGTCTCCGATGACGACCTCCGCGCTGACCCCTGTCCCCGATGACGACCTCCGCGCTGACCTCTGTCCCCGATGACGACCTCCGCGCTGACCTCTGTCCCCGATGACGACCTCTGCGCTGCCCTCTGCCCCGATGACCTCTGTCTCTGAGTGTTTCTCCGGATGTCCAGTTGCTGCCACCACAAGCAGTCCCCCCACAGGTATATCACTGGGAAGGACCGCCGCCATCTTGTTGAAGCCCTGATCACTAGAGGCTTGAGGCAGAGCCTCGGTCACATGATACACCGAGGCCCCGCCCACCTCCGCAGGTCCCGGCTGCCTTGTAAGATTCCTCCCCTGTTCCATCTAGAAGCACAGGATGGAGAGATGGACAGGGAGGGTCCCCGGGGAGGGGGCTCTTGCGGCACCACTGAGACCTCAGGAGCTGCTCCTGGTGGCAGACTGTCAGGCACACTCGCCCTGCGTGCCCACTGGGGAAGTGGGTCTTCTGCAGCATCCCCCACAGCCGAACCTCCCAATATCTCCAGCACCTGTGCTCTGATGCAGCTCCATCCACGCTGCTGGCAGCACCCTGCAGCTGCTCCAGAAGTTTTAAATCACCATGATTACAGTCACAGCAGGAGACGAGGTGAAGGGGGCTCAGCACCTTTTCTGCTGGCTTCACATGCTGTTCTGATAGTACCCACCCCTTCTACTGATTCTATATTCCCAACTGACCACCCCTAGCACTTAAACCCAGCCCCCTAAACCTCTGACCCCCCCACAGCCCGCGCTTTCTTTCCCTGCAACCAGAGTTAACCCCTCGTTGCCCTTCAAAGTCAGTCATGAGTCACTTTGCCCATGGCTCCGCTGTGGGCTCCGTTCAGCCTTATGTGCTGCCGAAGCTAGCACAAACTGCTAACCGACATGTCCGCTATATATAGTCCTATAAAAGTGAATATTTTAAATTAGGGAGATTACTTTATAATGAGTTAATTCCGAAGGGTTTCATGTAGCACTCTATGAATGTTGCAGTTAAACTGTAAAGAAACTCATCAGGGAAAAAATAAGTAATAATTTGTCAGAAATTAATATGCAAATGAGACTAGTATGCAAATGAGATCTGCGCCGCACAAGATCCTGGGAGAACATGGGGCCTATTTCCTACTGTACAACGGGCATTACTATTGTACAGGGCCACACGGGGGAATTCCTAAGGTACATGGGGCATTACTACTGCACGCACAGGGGGCATTCCAATTTTACAGGGGCTCACAAGAGGCATTACTACTGTACAGGAGGCATTACTCATGTACTGGGGAACACAGGGGGCATTACTACTGTACATCAGGTCATTACTACTGTAGAGGGGCTCATTGATAAGCATTACTTTTGTACATGGGGCTACTAATACTATACAGTGGCTCACAGGGGACAGTCTCTTGTTTTTATTTTCTCTCTGTTTATCTTTTTCAGGTTCCCATTTGTGGACTATGGCGGATTCCTTGGACTACGGCGGTCCTGCTATTTTTTTTTGTTTGTTTTAATACAGTAGTGAATGATGGAAAGTGTTTATTTTAATAAATCATTTTGTTAAATTGTGTATGTTGTCTTTTTTTTATTAGTGGGTTATTAATAGCGGTGCCTGATAGACGCCTCTCCATTACTATCCCATGGGCTTGCTGCCAGCTGATATTACACAGCTGACATCAACCCCAGCTATCATTACTCCGATTGCCACTGCACCATGGCAATCAGGAAGAGGCGGGCAAAGCGTCAGAATTAGAGCATCACGGGATTATTACTCCTGATGCTGTCATGAGTCACTTCCTGTGAGAGTCAACAGAATGCCAGCACTCTCAGGAGACCAGCATTTCTCCTGATCAGTGCGATGCTGCAGCATCGCTCTGAACAGGAAAAGCCATCGCAGTGTACAGTCATAAAGTCCTCTAGGGCAACTAGTAAAATCAGTAAAAAATATTAAAGAAATAAATAATTATGTAAAATATGAAAAAATAAAAGCTAAAGCTCAAATCACCCCCCTTTTGCCTCATTGAAAGCAAAAAAATTAAAAAACTAAAGAACAAAATTGAGACATCCCTGAGGTAACCAGGTGTCACAAAACAAGGTAACATCACTGTAACAGCTCGGGTCCTACATAACTGTGCCAGTCAGTACACACACACACCAGGACACATACACTCCAAAACCAGGGCGGGAGACTCCCATAGAACCAGGTGACAGGGCTGGGCACTGTGAGCTAACAGGCAGACAACTGGGTAGGGAGAGATCAGACCTGGGGGAGGAGTGGATGGCCTGGGGAGAGTGGAAGAAGTCAGTTAGCGGGCTGGAGAGACTGAAAGTGAGCAGTCGCAAGGAGGAGAATGAGTTGTCAGTAAAGGTGTCAAGACAAAGGAATCTTGAGACACAGTGAAAGTAGCAAAGACCCCGCCAAGACCTGAGTAGAAACAGCAGCCACTCAGGGGAGAAAATATCTGGAGAACGAGAGGTCAAGCTCCAGGGACAGTGGAATGCTGTGGGAGTGGAAATCCAGGGCTCCTAGTACTTTGCACGCACGGGGTGCAGATCCGAGAACAGACCGGGACTTCAAGCCGTCTATTAACTCTGCCGGGTGGGTGGGTTTCCAGGACTCATCTGCCACCATTAACATCCGAGGCATAAGCAGCAAAGGGAGGACCGGGACATATTCCCTTAAATAGTCCAAACTGCCTGCGGCAGGACCCAGACACCAGGAGGACCTCCAAGTGCTCCACGCCAGGGAGGACCCACACACACACACACAAGTGCATCGGTGGGCGAGTGGCACCAGGTCAGCTGGCACAGGGACACAGGACTCGGGCGCACCTGGGATCCAGCACCTCCCCAGGTTGCGAACCCAGCTGTAAGTAAGGCGAAGAAACTGCACTCCCCTGTCTGGACTGAGGTATTTCACTGCACCTCCACATTAACCCCTACCTACCCCTGGGGAAAAGCCCTGCTCGCGTAGGGCTTCACCATCCACGCTGCCCCATCCATCACCCCCAGGGAAGAACGGCAGCGGTGGCCATGCCATCCCTGGACGCGCACCGCGTGTGGCGTAGTCGGACTATTTTTATTATTTTTCCCATTTTATTTAAAAACTGATCAACGTGCCCCTGGATCTGGGACCCCTCGAGCCACGGATTGCCCGAATCCGAGCAGCTCGGCTGCCCCGGGGTGCGACAATACACATATTTGGTATTGCTGAGTTCAGAAATGCCTGGGTTATAAAAATATAAAAGCAATTAATCTGATTAGTACAAGGTGTAGCGAGAAAAAATATTCCAGATGACAAAATGATGGTTTTTGGTCATCGCAACATGGCACTAAAATGCAATAACAGGCGATCAAATTATCATATACAAATATGGTATAATTAAAAACATCAGCTCAAAACGCAAAAAAAAAAGCCGTCACTGAGCCCCAGATCCCGAACAATGAGAATGCTACAGGTCTCCGAACATGGCGACAAAGCGCTATTCTTTTTTTGGACAAACTTCTGCTTTTTCTTCACCCTTTAGATAAAAGTAAAAGTATACATGTTTTGTATCTACGAACTCGCACCGGCCTGAGGCATCATAATGCCGGGTCACTTTTACCAAATTGTAAACATGGTGACAGAAAAAAAGCAAAAAAAACCCTCTAAATTGTGGAATTTCACTTTTTAATTACAATTTCTCCACTTTTGGAATTTTTTTTCCAATTTTCCAGTACACTACATGGAAAAATGAAAAGGAAATAAAGTAAAATGGCCATGGCTTGAAGGGGTTAACAAGACCAGAAATGTTCTTACCTCAAAAAATTACGAAAAAAAAAATACATTCGGGTTAATAAATGCGTCAAAATATGGAACGCTTCACGAATTTGCATGGATGGAAGGTGACATTACATTTGTATAGGGGCACAAAGAGGTAATTTCTACTTTATAGGAGCACAGAGGGCAAACAATACCAATGAATGTGGCTGATAAAAGGGCCATTATTATTGTGTGGGTAAACAAATGGGGACATCACAACAGTATAGGGGGACAAAAGGGGGCACATAGGGTGTAATATAACTGTACAGCCCTAAGAGAAGCACAGTTACTGTGTAGGAACACAAAAACAAAGGCGGGCCAATGGTAATGGACGGTGGTCAAAGAGGGACATTGTTACTGTATAGGAACACGAAAAGGGGCATGAGTACAGTCTGGGGGACATAAAGTCATATCTAATATATAAAGCTGAATGTGTGTGTGTGTGTGTGTGTGTGTGTGTGTGTGTGTGTGTGTGTGTGTCCGGGATTGGCATCTGCACCGTCGCAGCTACAGCCACAAAAGTTTGCACACTCACACGTCTGGACCCCAAGAGCGTCATAGGCTATGTTTTGAGGGGAAATTTTAACGCCGCGCTTTACAGTTATTCAACAAAAAACCTGCCTCCATTAAAGCGAATGGAGCTGGGAGCCACAGTGCAGCCAGAACTTCAGAAGAATGCGCAGACACGCCCTTAAATGGAATGTTGGCGTGTCACAATGCAGCCAGAGAAAGAGACAGACACAGACAGGGAAAGAGGCAGACACAGACAGGGAAAGAGTCAGACATAGACAGGGTAAGACACAGACACAAAGAGACAGATACAGACAAAAAGACAGACTGACAGAGAAAGAGAGGGAAAGAGAGATAAAGGTTAAGAGACAGACACAGACAGGTAAAGAGCCAGACAAAGAGACAGACAGACACAGGGAAACAGACAGAGAGGGAAAAAGACAGACAGGGTAAGAGACAGACAAAGAGACAGACACAGGGAAAGTGACAGAGGGAAAGAGACAGACAGGGAAAGAGACAGACAGGGAAAGAGAGGGAAAGAGACAGACAGGGAAAGTGACAGACAGGGAAAGTGACAGAGAGACAGAGACAGACAGGGAAAGAGATTGAGACAGACGGAGAAAGAGACAGAGACAGTCAGAGACAGACAGGGAAAGACAGACAGACCAAGACAGAGAGAGAGACAGAGAGAGATATACAGAGGGGGAGACAGACAGAGAATGGGAGAGAAACAGAGAGACAGTTACTATCCCGGGCAGCGCCGGGTGCTACAGCTAGTATCTGTATATAAGGGACGTTCCTGACGTCACCGTTCATCGGAATTGCTGGTTTTCGCTGTGTGCTGCTTCTCAAACTCTATGGAGCCTTGTTCTGAGCCTCCATAGTCTTTGATCATTGTGCAACGTCTTGGTAAGCGCCGGACTACGTTGGACCTGCGTGGGAACTTTGCTTTTTAATAAATTGGTGAACTAGTGACTGTGTCTTGTTTTTATTTCTCTCTGTTTATGTTTTTCTGGTTTCCATTTGTGGACTATGGCGGATTCCTTGGACTACGGCAGTCCTGCTGCTTTTTTTTTATTTAGTAAAGTGGTGAATGATGGAAAAGTGTTGGGGAGTGTTTATTTTAATAAAGTATTTTTTACTTGTGTGTATTTTTTTTATTACTGGGTTAGTAATGGGGGTGTCTGATAGACGCTTCTCCATTACTAATCCCTGGGCTTGATGCCAGCTGACACTACACAGCTGACATCAAGCCCAACTACCATTACCCGATTGCCGGTGCACCAGGGACGAGCAGAGGCAATGCACCAGAATTGGCGCATCTAATGTGATGTGCTACTTCTGGGGTGGCTGTGTGCTGCTATTTTTACTCTGAGAAGGCCCATGGTTATTGGCTCCTACTGCACTATGGCAATCAGGAAGAGCTGAGGAAAAGTGCCAGAATTGGCGCATCTAATGTGATGCGCCACTTCTGGGGTGGATGCTTGCTGCTATTTTTAGTCTGGGAATGACCATGGTTATTTGCCCCTGCAGCACCAGGGCAATCAGGAAGAGCCAAAGCAAAGTGCTAACATCTATTGTGAGGTGCCACTTCTTGGATAGCTGTGGGACGCTATGTTTAGGCTGGGAAGGGGCCAATAATCATATGCCATCCAAGCCTGATAATACCAGCCCCCAGCTGTCTGCTTGACCTTTGTAGTTCTCAAAAGTAAAGGGTCCCCGTTTTTTTCTATTGATTTATTTAATCATAAATAGATGTCCAATAAGCTCCACAGGGAACAATTTTATTATATGTCGGCAGGTTTTGCAATTGAGGTAATACTTTTAGAGTTGATGTCAGCTTTGTAATGTCAGCTGTCATCAAGCCCATAGGGTTAGTATTGGAGAGGCGTCTATTAGACACCCCCATTACTAACCCAGTAAGTATAAAGAGAAAAAAAACACACCCAAAAATAGTTTATTTGAAAAAAAACCACTCCAAACTCTTTCCTGTTTCACCAATTTATTTAAATAAAAACCCAGGCAGGTCGGATGTAGTCCAGGGAATCTGACGTAGTCCACAAATGGAAATATGAAGGACGCAAAAAGAGAGAAAGCATTATTATATGTGGGGGGCTGTGCAGTTATTTGTCTGTTTTGGTATCTGCCTATATCTAAATATTTTTTATGTCTAAAGTATTCATTGCTGTATAAAAAAAAAAAAATAGAAAAATGCAGGGGAAAAACAAATGCAAAAACGCGTAAATTTTCCCCGCCAAAAGATGCACCAAACACTTTACATGTGTACAGAGCCTAAAGGGGGCTTTACACGCTGCGGTATCGGTACCGATATCGCTAGCGATCATACCCACCCCTGTCGGTTGTGCGTCACGGGCAAATCGCTGCCCGTGACGCACAACATCGCTAACACCCGTCACACTACTTACCTGCCCTGCGACGTCGCTGTGGCCGGCGATCCGCCTCCTTTCTAAGGGGGCGGGTCATGCGGCGTCACAGCGACGTCACACGGCAGCCGTCCAATAGAAGCGGAGGGGCGGAGATGAGCGGGACGTAACATCCCGCCCACCTCCTTCCTTCCGCATTGCCAGCGGAGGCAGGTGAGGAGATGTTTGTCGCTTCTGCGGTGTCACACACCGCGATGTGTGCTGCCGCAGGAACGACAAGCAACCTCGTTACTCATCAGACAACGATCTTTGGTGTTTGGACGACCTCTCAAAAACCAACGATTTTTACCACTTTTGCGATCGTTGTAGGTCGCTCGTACGTGTTACACGCTGCGATGATGCTAACGACGCCGGATGTGCGTCACAAACACCGTGACCCCGACGATAAATCGTTAGCGATGTCGCAGCGTGTAAAGCACCCTTTACATTGTAATAAAATACATTATATTTACCCCCAAATTTTATCAGTAAAAAGTCAGTTCAGGGTACAAAAAAATAAGCCCTCACACAGCCCCAGATCCCCAAAAATTAAAACTGTTACGGTCCTTTCGAAAATAAAACAATTTTTTTTTTTTTACTTATTTCAGAATTTTTTTTGACTACTTAAATAAAATAAAACAATCTAGATGTTTGGTCTGTATGAACTCGTACTGACCTGGGGAATGATACCACCAGGTGAGTTTTATTATATAGTGAACATGGTATATAAAAAGCCAAAAAACAATGCGGAATTGCACTTTGTTAGCAATTTCAGTGCACTTGGATTTTTTTTTTTACCATTTTCCACTCCTTTCTATGGTAAAATCAATGATGTCAGTGAAAAGGTGAACTTTTCTCCCAAAAAAGAAGCCCTTCTAGAGTATATTTAAGGAAAAGTAAAAAAGTTCTGGCTTTTGGAATAAGGAGAGGAAAATGAAAAAAAAACAAACGTTAAAATGGCCATGGCATGAAGGGGTTAACGAGGCAAGAAATGGTTTTTTTTTAAGTCAGTGAATGAGGGTGAAAAAAAAGCTTGTGTTTAGAAATGCGCTTTGGAAAAAGTTGATTGTTTTTTGTATTTTCCATGTCATCATCCATGGCCTGCTGCAGCTGCTGTGCAGGGGCTAATCAATCATATGCTAATCATCTTGTGTGTAGGCTCTGCCACTGAGCATATGTGCTGCCGAAGCTAGCACAAACTGCTAACCGACATGTCCGCTATATATAGTCCTATAAAAGTGAATATTTTAAATTAGGGAGATTACTTTTTTAATGAGTTAATTCCGAAGGGTTTCATGTAGCACTCTGAATGTTGCAGTTAAACTGTAAAGAAACTCATCAGGGAAAAAATAAGTAATAATTTGTCAGAAATTAATATGCAAATGAGACCAGTATGCAAATGAGATCTGCGCCGCACAGGATCCTGGGAGCACATGGGGCCTATTTCCTACTGTACAACGGGCATTACTATTGTACAGGGCCACACGGGGGAATTCCTAAGGTACATGGGGCATTACTACTGCACGCACAGGGGGCATTCCAATTTTACAGGGGCTCACAAGAGGCATTACTACTGTACAGGAGGTATTAGTATTGTACAGAGGCTCCTCACAGGGGGCAATACTACTTACGAGGGGGCATTATTTTTGTACATAGGGGTCACAGTTGGGCAATACTACTGTACAGGGGGGCATTATTACTGTACTGGGGCTCACAGGGGTAATTACTACTGCACAACGGAGCATTACTACTGTACATGGGGTCAAAGGTGGGCATTACTACTGATCTTGGGGGCATTGCTATTGTACAGGGGGCATTACTACTGTGCAGGGGGCATTACTACTGTACAGGGGGCATTACTACTGTACAGGGGGCATTGGTACTGTGCAGGGGGCAGAACTACTGTACAGGGGGCATTACTACTGTACATGGGGTCACAAGTGGGCATTACTACTGATCATGGGGCATTACTACTGCACAAGGGGGCACTACTGTTGTACAGGGGGCATTACTATTGTGAATGAGGGCATTACTGCTGTACATGGGGGCATTACTAGTGTACAGGAGCTCACAGAGAGTATTGCTACTGTACAATGGGACATTACTGCTGTACAGGGGCATTATAATTGTACAGGGGCTCACAGAGGGCATTATTACTGTACAG
Organism: Anomaloglossus baeobatrachus; assembly: GCF_048569485.1. NCBI lineage: Eukaryota > Metazoa > Chordata > Amphibia > Anura > Aromobatidae > Anomaloglossus > Anomaloglossus baeobatrachus. The sequence continues at coordinate 231,521,627 of NC_134359.1, read as the reverse complement.
GAGGCATTACTCATGTACTGGGGAACACAGGGGGCATTACTACTGTACATCAGGTCATTACTACTGTAGAGGGGCTCATTGATAAGCATTACTTTTGTACATGGGGCTACTAATACTATACAGTGGCTCACAGGGGACAGTCTCTTGTTTTTATTTTCTCTCTGTTTATCTTTTTCAGGTTCCCATTTGTGGACTATGGCGGATTCCTTGGACTACGGCGGTCCTGCTATTTTTTTTTGTTTGTTTTAATACAGTAGTGAATGATGGAAAGTGTTTATTTTAATAAATCATTTTGTTAAATTGTGTATGTTGTCTTTTTTTTATTAGTGGGTTATTAATAGCGGTGCCTGATAGACGCCTCTCCATTACTATCCCATGGGCTTGCTGCCAGCTGATATTACACAGCTGACATCAACCCCAGCTATCATTACTCCGATTGCCACTGCACCATGGCAATCAGGAAGAGGCGGGCAAAGCGTCAGAATTAGAGCATCACGGGATTATTACTCCTGATGCTGTCATGAGTCACTTCCTGTGAGAGTCAACAGAATGCCAGCACTCTCAGGAGACCAGCATTTCTCCTGATCAGTGCGATGCTGCAGCATCGCTCTGAACAGGAAAAGCCATCGCAGTGTACAGTCATAAAGTCCTCTAGGGCAACTAGTAAAATCAGTAAAAAATATTAAAGAAATAAATAATTATGTAAAATATGAAAAAATAAAAGCTAAAGCTCAAATCACCCCCCTTTTGCCTCATTGAAAGCAAAAAAATTAAAAAACTAAAGAACAAAATTGAGACATCCCTGAGGTAACCAGGTGTCACAAAACAAGGTAACATCACTGTAACAGCTCGGGTCCTACATAACTGTGCCAGTCAGTACACACACACACCAGGACACATACACTCCAAAACCAGGGCGGGAGACTCCCATAGAACCAGGTGACAGGGCTGGGCACTGTGAGCTAACAGGCAGACAACTGGGTAGGGAGAGATCAGACCTGGGGGAGGAGTGGATGGCCTGGGGAGAGTGGGAGAAGTCAGTTAGCGGGCTGGAGAGACTGAAAGTGAGCAGTCGCAAGGAGGAGAATGAGTTGTCAGTAAAGGTGTCAAGACAAAGGAATCTTGAGACACAGTGAAAGTAGCAAAGACCCCGCCAAGACCTGAGTAGAAACAGCAGCCACTCAGGGGAGAAAATATCTGGAGAACGAGAGGTCAAGCTCCAGGGACAGTGGAATGCTGTGGGAGTGGAAATCCAGGGCTCCTAGTACTTTGCACGCACGGGGTGCAGATCCGAGAACAGACCGGGACTTCAAGCCGTCTATTAACTCTGCCGGGTGGGTGGGTTTCCAGGACTCATCTGCCACCATTAACATCCGAGGCATAAGCAGCAAAGGGAGGACCGGGACATATTCCCTTAAATAGTCCAAACTGCCTGCGGCAGGACCCAGACACCAGGAGGACCTCCAAGTGCTCCACGCCAGGGAGGACCCACACACACACACACAAGTGCATCGGTGGGCGAGTGGCACCAGGTCAGCTGGCACAGGGACACAGGACTCGGGCGCACCTGGGATCCAGCACCTCCCCAGGTTGCGAACCCAGCTGTAAGTAAGGCGAAGAAACTGCACTCCCCTGTCTGGACTGAGGTATTTCACTGCACCTCCACATTAACCCCTACCTACCCCTGGGGAAAAGCCCTGCTCGCGTAGGGCTTCACCATCCACGCTGCCCCATCCATCACCCCCAGGGAAGAACGGCAGCGGTGGCCATGCCATCCCTTGACGCGCACCGCGTGTGGCGTAGTCAGACTATTTTTATTATTTTTCCCATTTTATTTAAAAACTGATCAACGTGCCCCTGGATCTGGGACCCCTCGAGCCACGGATTGCCCGAATCCGAGCAGCTCGGCTGCCCCGGGGTGCGACAATACACATATTTGGTATTGCTGAGTTCAGAAATGCCTGGGCTATAAAAATATAAAAGCAATTAATCTGATTAGTACAAGGTGTAGCGAGAAAAAATATTCCAGATGACAAAATGATGGTTTTTGGTCATCGCAACATGGCACTAAAATGCAATAACAGGCGATCAAATTATCATATACAAATATGGTATAATTAAAAACATCAGCTCAAAACGCAAAAAAAAAACCGTCACTGAGCCCCAGATCCCGAACAATGAGAATGCTACAGGTCTCCGAACATGGAGACAAAGCGCTATTCTTTTTTTCGACAAACTTCTGCTTTTTCTTCACCCTTTAGATAAAAGTAAAAGTATACATGTTTTGTATCTACGAACTCGCACCGGCCTGAGGCATCATAATGCCGGGTCACTTTTACCAAATTGTAAACATGGTGACAGAAAAAAAGCAAAAAAAACCCTCTAAATTGTGGAATTTCACTTTTTAATTACAATTTCTCCACTTTTGGAATTTTTTTTCCAATTTTCCAGTACACTACATGGAAAAATGAAAAGGAAATAAAGTAAAATGGCCATGGCTTGAAGGGGTTAACAAGACCAGAAATGTTCTTACCTCAAAAAATTACGAAAATAAAAATACATTCGGGTTAATAAATGCGTCAAAATATGGAACGCTTCACGAATTTGCATGGATGGAAGGTGACATTACATTTGTATAGGGGCACAAAGAGGTAATTTCTACTTTATAGGAGCACAGAGGGCAAACAATACCAATGAATGTGGCTGATAAAAGGGCCATTATTATTGTGTGGGTAAACAAATGGGGACATCACAACAGTATAGGGGGACAAAAGGGGGCACATAGGGTGTAATATAACTGTACAGCCCTAAGAGAAGCACAGTTACTGTGTAGGAACACAAAAACAAAGGCGGGCCAATGGTAATGGACGGTGGTCAAAGAGGGACATTGTTACTGTATAGGAACACGAAAAGGGGCATGAGTACAGTCTGGGGGACATAAAGTCATATCTAATATATAAAGCTGAATGTGTGTGTGTGTGTGTGTGTGTGTGTGTGTGTGTCCGGGATTGGCATCTGCACCGTCGCAGCTACAGCCACAAAAGTTTGCACACTCACACGTCTGGACCCCAAGAGCGTCATAGGCTATGTTTTGAGGGGAAATTTTAACGCCGCGCTTTACAGTTATTCAACAAAAAACCTGCCTCCATTAAAGCGAATGGAGCTGGGAGCCACAGTGCAGCCAGAACTTCAGAAGAATGCGCAGACACGCCCTTAAATGGAATGTTGGCGTGTCACAATGCAGCCAGAGAAAGAGACAGACACAGACAGGGAAAGAGGCAGACACAGACAGGGAAAGAGTCAGACATAGACAGGGTAAGACACAGACACAAAGAGACAGATACAGACAAAAAGACAGACTGACAGGGAAAGAGAGGGAAAGAGAGATAAAGGTTAAGAGACAGACACAGACAGGTAAAGAGCCAGACAAAGAGACAGACAGACACAGGGAAACAGACAGAGAGGGAAAAAGACAGACAGGGTAAGAGACAGACAAAGACAGGTAAAGAGACAGACAAAGAGACAGACACAGGGAAAGTGACAGAGGGAAAGAGACAGACAGGGAAAGAGACAGACAGGGAAAGAGAGGGTAAGAGACAGACAGGGAAAGTGACAGACAGGGAAAGTGACAGAGAGACAGAGACAGACAGGGAAAGAGATTGAGACAGACGGAGAAAGAGACAGAGACAGTCAGAGACAGACAGGGAAAGACAGACATACCAAGACAGAGAGAGAGACAGAGAGAGATATAAAGAGGGGGAGATAGACAGAGAATGGGAGAGAAACAGAGAGACAGTTACTATCCCGGGCAGCGCCGGGTGCTACAGCTAGTATCTGTATATAAGGGACGTTCCTGACGTCACCGTTCATCGGAATTGCTGGTTTTCGCTGTGTGCTGCTTCTCAAACTCTATGGAGCCTTGTTCTGAGCCTCCATAGTCTTTGATCATTGTGCAACGTCTTGGTAAGCGCCGGACTACGTTGGACCTGCGTGGGAACTTTGCTTTTTAATAAATTGGTGAACTAGTGACTGTGTCTTGTTTTTATTTCTCTCTGTTTATGTTTTTCTGGTTTCCATTTGTGGACTATGGCGGATTCCTTGGACTACGGCAGTCCTGCTGCTTTTTTTTTATTTAGTAAAGTGGTGAATGATGGAAAAGTGTTGGGGAGTGTTTATTTTAATAAAGTATTTTTTACTTGTGTGTATTTTTTTTATTACTGGGTTAGTAATGGGGGTGTCTGATAGACGCTTCTCCATTACTAATCCCTGGGCTTGATGCCAGCTGACACTACACAGCTGACATCAAGCCCAACTACCATTACCCGATTGCCGGTGCACCAGGGACGAGCAGAGGCAATGCACCAGAATTGGCGCATCTAATGTGATGTGCTACTTCTGGGGTGGCTGTGTGCTGCTATTTTTACTCTGAGAAGGCCCATGGTTATTGGCTCCTACTGCACTATGGCAATCAGGAAGAGCTGAGGAAAAGTGCCAGAATTGGCGCATCTAATGTGATGCGCCACTTCTGGGGTGGATGCTTGCTGCTATTTTTAGTCTGGGAATGACCATGGTTATTTGCCCCTGCAGCACCAGGGCAATCAGGAAGAGCCAAAGCAAAGTGCTAACATCTATTGTGAGGTGCCACTTCTTGGATAGCTGTGGGACGCTATGTTTAGGCTGGGAAGGGGCCAATAATCATATGCCATCCAAGCCTGATAATACCAGCCCCCAGCTGTCTGCTTGACCTTTGTAGTTCTCAAAAGTAAAGGGTCCCCGTTTTTTTCTATTGATTTATTTAATCATAAATAGATGTCCAATAAGCTCCACAGGGAACAATTTTATTATATGTCGGCAGGTTTTGCAATTGAGGTAATACTTTTAGAGTTGATGTCAGCTTTGTAATGTCAGCTGTCATCAAGCCCATAGGGTTAGTATTGGAGAGGCGTCTATTAGACACCCCCATTACTAACCCAGTAAGTATAAAGAGAAAAAAAACACACCCAAAAATAGTTTATTTGAAAAAAAACCACTCCAAACTCTTTCCTGTTTCACCAATTTATTTAAATAAAAACCCAGGCAGGTCGGATGTAGTCCAGGGAATCTGACGTAGTCCACAAATGGAAATATGAAGGACGCAAAAAGAGAGAAAGCATTATTATATGTGGGGGGCTGTGCAGTTATTTGTCTGTTTTGGTATCTGCCTATATCTAAATATTTTTTATGTCTAAAGTATTCATTGCTGTATAAAAAAAAAAAAATAGAAAAATGCAGGGGAAAAACAAATGCAAAAACGCGTAAATTTTCCCCGCCAAAAGATGCACCAAACACTTTACATGTGTACAGAGCCTAAAGGGGGCTTTACACGCTGCGGTATCGGTACCGATATCGCTAGCGATCATACCCACCCCTGTCGGTTGTGCGTCACGGGCAAATCGCTGCCCGTGACGCACAACATCGCTAACACCCGTCACACTACTTACCTGCCCTGCGACGTCGCTGTGGCCGGCGATCCGCCTCCTTTCTAAGGGGGCGGGTCATGCGGCGTCACAGCGACGTCACACGGCAGCCGTCCAATAGAAGCGGAGGGGCGGAGATGAGCGGGACGTAACATCCCGCCCACCTCCTTCCTTCCGCATTGCCAGCGGAGGCAGGTGAGGAGATGTTTGTCGCTTCTGCGGTGTCACACACCGCGATGTGTGCTGCCGCAGGAACGACAAGCAACCTCGTTACTCATCAGACAACGATCTTTGGTGTTTGGACGACCTTTCAAAAACCAACGATTTTTACCACTTTTGCGATCGTTGTAGGTCGCTCGTACGTGTTACACGCTGCGATGATGCTAACGACGCCGGATGTGCGTCACAAACACCGTGACCCCGACGATAAATCGTTAGCGATGTCGCAGCGTGTAAAGCACCCTTTACATTGTAATAAAATACATTATATTTACCCCCAAATTTTATCAGTAAAAAGTCAGTTCAGGGTACAAAAAAATAAGCCCTCACACAGCCCCAGATCCCCAAAAATTAAAACTGTTACGGTCCTTTAGAAAATAAAACAATTTTTTTTTTTTTACTTATTTCAGAATTTTTTTTGACTACTTAAATAAAATAAAACAATCTAGATGTTTGGTCTGTATGAACTCGTACTGACCTCGGGAATGATACCACCAGGTGAGTTTTATTATATAGTGAACATGGTATATAAAAAGCCAAAAAACAATGCGGAATTGCACTTTGTTAGCAATTTCAGTGCACTTGGATTTTTTTTTTTACCATTTTCCACTCCTTTCTATGGTAAAATCAATGATGTCAGTGAAAAGGTGAACTTTTCCCCCAAAAAAGAAGCCCTTCTAGAGTATATTTAAGGAAAAGTAAAAAAGTTCTGGCTTTTGGAATAAGGAGAGGAAAATGAAAAAAAAACAAACGTTAAAATGGCCATGACATGAAGGGGTTAACGAGGCAAGAAATGTTTTTTTTTTAAGTCAGTGAATGAGGGTGAAAAAAAAGCTTGTGTTTAGAAATGCGCTTTGGAAAAAGTTGATTGTTTTTTGTATTTTCCATGTCATCATCCATGGCCTGCTGCAGCTGCTGTGCAGGGGCTAATCAATCATATGCTAATCATCTTGTGTGTAGGCTCTGCCACTGAGCATATGTGCTGCCGAAGCTAGCACAAACTGCTAACCGACATGTCCGCTATATATAGTCCTATAAAAGTGAATATTTTAAATTAGGGAGATTACTTTTTTAATGAGTTAATTCCGAAGGGTTTCATGTAGCACTCTGAATGTTGCAGTTAAACTGTAAAGAAACTCATCAGGGAAAAAATAAGTAATAATTTGTCAGAAATTAATATGCAAATGAGACCAGTATGCAAATGAGATCTGCGCCGCACAGGATCCTGGGAGCACATGGGGCCTATTTCCTACTGTACAACGGGCATTACTATTGTACAGGGCCACACGGGGGAATTCCTAAGGTACATGGGGCATTACTACTGCACGCACAGGGGGCATTCCAATTTTACAGGGGCTCACAAGAGGCATTACTACTGTACAGGAGGTATTAGTATTGTACAGAGGCTCCTCACAGGGGGCAATACTACTTACGAGGGGGCATTATTTTTGTACATAGGGGTCACAGTTGGGCAATACTACTGTACAGGGGGGCATTATTACTGTACTGGGGCTCACAGGGGTAATTACTACTGCACAACGGAGCATTACTACTGTACATGGGGTCAAAGGTGGGCATTACTACTGATCTTGGGGGCATTGCTATTGTACAGGGGGCATTACTACTGTGCAGGGGGCATTACTACTGTACAGGGGGCATTACTACTGTACAGGGGGCATTGGTACTGTGCAGGGGGCAGAACTACTGTACAGGGGGCATTACTACTGTACATGGGGTCACAAGTGGGCATTACTACTGATCATGGGGCATTACTACTGCACAAGGGGGCACTACTGTTGTACAGGGGGCATTACTATTGTGAATGAGGGCATTACTGCTGTACATGGGGGCATTACTAGTGTACAGGAGCTCACAGAGAGTATTGCTACTGTACAATGGGACATTACTGCTGTACAGGGGCATTATAATTGTACAGGGGCTCACAGAGGGCATTATTACTGTACAGGAGGCATTACTCATGTACTGGGGAACACAGGGGGCATTACTACTGTACATCAGGTCATTACTACTGTAGAGGGGCTCATTGATAAGCATTACTTTTGTACATGGGGCTACTAATACTATACAGTGGCTCACAGGGGACAGTCTCTTGTTTTTATTTTCTCTCTGTTTATCTTTTTCAGGTTCCCATTTGTGGACTATGGCGGATTCCTTGGACTACGGCGGTCCTGCTATTTTTTTTTGTTTGTTTTAATACAGTAGTGAATGATGGAAAGTGTTTATTTTAATAAATCATTTTGTTAAATTGTGTATGTTGTCTTTTTTTTATTAGTGGGTTATTAATAGCGGTGCCTGATAGACGCCTCTCCATTACTATCCCATGGGCTTGCTGCCAGCTGATATTACACAGCTGACATCAACCCCAGCTATCATTACTCCGATTGCCACTGCACCATGGCAATCAGGAAGAGGCGGGCAAAGCGTCAGAATTAGAGCATCACGGGATTATTACTCCTGATGCTGTCATGAGTCACTTCCTGTGAGAGTCAACAGAATGCCAGCACTCTCAGGAGACCAGCATTTCTCCTGATCAGTGCGATGCTGCAGCATCGCTCTGAACAGGAAAAGCCATCGCAGTGTACAGTCATAAAGTCCTCTAGGGCAACTAGTAAAATCAGTAAAAAATATTAAAGAAATAAATAATTATGTAAAATATGAAAAAATAAAAGCTAAAGCTCAAATCACCCCCCTTTTGCCTCATTGAAAGCAAAAAAATTAAAAAACTAAAGAACAAAATTGAGACATCCCTGAGGTAACCAGGTGTCACAAAACAAGGTAACATCACTGTAACAGCTCGGGTCCTACATAACTGTGCCAGTCAGTACACACACACACCAGGACACATACACTCCAAAACCAGGGCGGGAGACTCCCATAGAACCAGGTGACAGGGCTGGGCACTGTGAGCTAACAGGCAGACAACTGGGTAGGGAGAGATCAGACCTGGGGGAGGAGTGGATGGCCTGGGGAGAGTGGAAGAAGTCAGTTAGCGGGCTGGAGAGACTGAAAGTGAGCAGTCGCAAGGAGGAGAATGAGTTGTCAGTAAAGGTGTCAAGACAAAGGAATCTTGAGACACAGTGAAAGTAGCAAAGACCCCGCCAAGACCTGAGTAGAAACAGCAGCCACTCAGGGGAGAAAATATCTGGAGAACGAGAGGTCAAGCTCCAGGGACAGTGGAATGCTGTGGGAGTGGAAATCCAGGGCTCCTAGTACTTTGCACGCACGGGGTGCAGATCCGAGAACAGACCGGGACTTCAAGCCGTCTATTAACTCTGCCGGGTGGGTGGGTTTCCAGGACTCATCTGCCACCATTAACATCCGAGGCATAAGCAGCAAAGGGAGGACCGGGACATATTCCCTTAAATAGTCCAAACTGCCTGCGGCAGGACCCAGACACCAGGAGGACCTCCAAGTGCTCCACGCCAGGGAGGACCCACACACACACACACAAGTGCATCGGTGGGCGAGTGGCACCAGGTCAGCTGGCACAGGGACACAGGACTCGGGCGCACCTGGGATCCAGCACCTCCCCAGGTTGCGAACCCAGCTGTAAGTAAGGCGAAGAAACTGCACTCCCCTGTCTGGACTGAGGTATTTCACTGCACCTCCACATTAACCCCTACCTACCCCTGGGGAAAAGCCCTGCTCGCGTAAGGCTTCACCATCCACGCTGCCCCATCCATCACCCCCAGGGAAGAACGGCAGCGGTGGCCATGCCATCCCTGGACGCGCACCGCGTGTGGCGTAGTCGGACTATTTTTATTATTTTTCCCATTTTATTTAAAAACTGATCAACGTGCCCCTGGATCTGGGACCCCTCGAGCCACGGATTGCCCGAATCCGAGCAGCTCGGCTGCCCCGGGGTGCGACAATACACATATTTGGTATTGCTGAGTTCAGAAATGCCTGGGTTATAAAAATATAAAAGCAATTAATCTGATTAGTACAAGGTGTAGCGAGAAAAAATATTCCAGATGACAAAATGATGGTTTTTGGTCATCGCAACATGGCACTAAAATGCAATAACAGGCGATCAAATTATCATATACAAATATGGTATAATTAAAAACATCAGCTCAAAACGCAAAAAAAAAAGCCGTCACTGAGCCCCAGATCCCGAACAATGAGAATGCTACAGGTCTCCGAACATGGCGACAAAGCGCTATTCTTTTTTTGGACAAACTTCTGCTTTTTCTTCACCCTTTAGATAAAAGTAAAAGTATACATGTTTTGTATCTACGAACTCGCACCGGCCTGAGGCATCATAATGCCGGGTCACTTTTACCAAATTGTAAACATGGTGACAGAAAAAAAGCAAAAAAAACCCTCTAAATTGTGGAATTTCACTTTTTAATTACAATTTCTCCACTTTTGGAATTTTTTTTCCAATTTTCCAGTACACTACATGGAAAAATGAAAAGGAAATAAAGTAAAATGGCCATGGCTTGAAGGGGTTAACAAGACCAGAAATGTTCTTACCTCAAAAAATTACGAAAAAAAAAATACATTCGGGTTAATAAATGCGTCAAAATATGGAACGCTTCACGAATTTGCATGGATGGAAGGTGACATTACATTTGTATAGGGGCACAAAGAGGTAATTTCTACTTTATAGGAGCACAGAGGGCAAACAATACCAATGAATGTGGCTGATAAAAGGGCCATTATTATTGTGTGGGTAAACAAATGGGGACATCACAACAGTATAGGGGGACAAAAGGGGGCACATAGGGTGTAATATAACTGTACAGCCCTAAGAGAAGCACAGTTACTGTGTAGGAACACAAAAACAAAGGCGGGCCAATGGTAATGGACGGTGGTCAAAGAGGGACATTGTTACTGTATAGGAACACGAAAAGGGGCATGAGTACAGTCTGGGGGACATAAAGTCATATCTAATATATAAAGCTGAATGTGTGTGTGTGTGTGTGTGTGTGTGTGTGTGTGTGTGTGTGTGTGTGTGTCCGGGATTGGCATCTGCACCGTCGCAGCTACAGCCACAAAAGTTTGCACACTCACACGTCTGGACCCCAAGAGCGTCATAGGCTATGTTTTGAGGGGAAATTTTAACGCCGCGCTTTACAGTTATTCAACAAAAAACCTGCCTCCATTAAAGCGAATGGAGCTGGGAGCCACAGTGCAGCCAGAACTTCAGAAGAATGCGCAGACACGCCCTTAAATGGAATGTTGGCGTGTCACAATGCAGCCAGAGAAAGAGACAGACACAGACAGGGAAAGAGGCAGACACAGACAGGGAAAGAGTCAGACATAGACAGGGTAAGACACAGACACAAAGAGACAGATACAGACAAAAAGACAGACTGACAGAGAAAGAGAGGGAAAGAGAGATAAAGGTTAAGAGACAGACACAGACAGGTAAAGAGCCAGACAAAGAGACAGACAGACACAGGGAAACAGACAGAGAGGGAAAAAGACAGACAGGGTAAGAGACAGACAAAGACAGGTAAAGAGACAGACAAAGAGACAGACACAGGGAAAGTGACAGAGGGAAAGAGACAGACAGGGAAAGAGACAGACAGGGAAAGAGAGGGAAAGAGACAGACAGGGAAAGTGACAGACAGGGAAAGTGACAGAGAGAGAGACAGACAGGGAAAGAGATTGAGACAGACGGAGAAAGAGACAGAGACAGTCAGAGACAGACAGGGAAAGACAGACAGACCAAGACAGAGAGAGAGAGAGAGAGAGATATACAGAGGGGGAGACAGACAGAGAATGGGAGAGAAACAGAGAGACAGTTACTATCCCGGGCAGCGCCGGGTGCTACAGCTAGTATCTGTATATAAGGGACGTTCCTGACGTCACCGTTCATCGGAATTGCTGGTTTTCGCTGTGTGCTGCTTCTCAAACTCTATGGAGCCTTGTTCTGAGCCTCCATAGTCTTTGATCATTGTGCAACGTCTTGGTAAGCGCCGGACTACGTTGGACCTGCGTGGGAACTTTGCTTTTTAATAAATTGGTGAACTAGTGACTGTGTCTTGTTTTTATTTCTCTCTGTTTATGTTTTTCTGGTTTCCATTTGTGGACTATGGCGGATTCCTTGGACTACGGCAGTCCTGCTGCTTTTTTTTTATTTAGTAAAGTGGTGAATGATGGAAAAGTGTTGGGGAGTGTTTATTTTAATAAAGTATTTTTTACTTGTGTGTATTTTTTTTATTACTGGGTTAGTAATGGGGGTGTCTGATAGACGCTTCTCCATTACTAATCCCTGGGCTTGATGCCAGCTGACACTACACAGCTGACATCAAGCCCAACTACCATTACCCGATTGCCGGTGCACCAGGGACGAGCAGAGGCAATGCACCAGAATTGGCGCATCTAATGTGATGTGCTACTTCTGGGGTGGCTGTGTGCTGCTATTTTTACTCTGAGAAGGCCCATGGTTATTGGCTCCTACTGCACTATGGCAATCAGGAAGAGCTGAGGAAAAGTGCCAGAATTGGCGCATCTAATGTGATGCGCCACTTCTGGGGTGGATGCTTGCTGCTATTTTTAGTCTGGGAATGACCATGGTTATTTGCCCCTGCAGCACCAGGGCAATCAGGAAGAGCCAAAGCAAAGTGCTAACATCTATTGTGAGGTGCCACTTCTTGGATAGCTGTGGGACGCTATGTTTAGGCTGGGAAGGGGCCAATAATCATATGCCATCCAAGCCTGATAATACCAGCCCCCAGCTGTCTGCTTGACCTTTGTAGTTCTCAAAAGTAAAGGGTCCCCGTTTTTTTCTATTGATTTATTTAATCATAAATAGATGTCCAATAAGCTCCACAGGGAACAATTTTATTATATGTCGGCAGGTTTTGCAATTGAGGTAATACTTTTAGAGTTGATGTCAGCTTTGTAATGTCAGCTGTCATCAAGCCCATAGGGTTAGTATTGGAGAGGCGTCTATTAGACACCCCCATTACTAACCCAGTAAGTATAAAGAGAAAAAAAACACACCCAAAAATAGTTTATTTGAAAAAAAACCACTCCAAACTCTTTCCTGTTTCACCAATTTATTTAAATAAAAACCCAGGCAGGTCGGATGTAGTCCAGGGAATCTGACGTAGTCCACAAATGGAAATATGAAGGACGCAAAAAGAGAGAAAGCATTATTATATGTGGGGGGCTGTGCAGTTATTTGTCTGTTTTGGTATCTGCCTATATCTAAATATTTTTTTATGTCTAAAGTATTCATTGCTGTATAAAAAAAAAAAAAATAGAAAAATGCAGGGGAAAAACAAATGCAAAAACGCGTAAATTTTCCCCGCCAAAAGATGCACCAAACACTTTACATGTGTACAGAGCCTAAAGGGGGCTTTACACGCTGCGGTATCGGTACCGATATCGCTAGCGATCATACCCACCCCTGTCGGTTGTGCGTCACGGGCAAATCGCTGCCCGTGACGCACAACATCGCTAACACCCGTCACACTACTTACCTGCCCTGCGACGTCGCTGTGGCCGGCGATCCGCCTCCTTTCTAAGGGGCCGGCACACGGCAGCCGTCCAATAGAAGCGGAGGGGCGGAGATGAGCGGGACGTAACATCCCGCCCACCTCCTTCCTTCCTTCCGGATGTGCGTCACAAACACCGTGACCCCGACGATAAATCGTTAGCGATGTCGCAGCGTGTAAAGCACCCTTTACATTGTAATAAAATACATTATATTTACCCCCAAATTTTATCAGTAAAAAGTCAGTTCAGGGTACAAAAAAATAAGCCCTCACACAGCCCCAGATCCCCAAAAATTAAAACTGTTACGGTCCTTTCGAAAATAAAACAATTTTTTTTTTTTTACTTATTTCAGAATTTTTTTTGACTACTTAAATAAAATAAAACAATCTAGATGTTTGGTCTGTATGAACTCGTACTGACCTGGGGAATGATACCACCAGGTGAGTTTTATTATATAGTGAACATGGTATATAAAAAGCCAAAAAACAATGCGGAATTGCACTTTGTTAGCAATTTCAGTGCACTTGGATTTTTTTTTTTACCATTTTCCACTCCTTTCTATGGTAAAATCAATGATGTCAGTGAAAAGGTGAACTTTCCCCCCAAAAAAGAAGCCCTTCTAGAGTATATTTAAGGAAAAGTAAAAAAGTTCTGGCTTTTGGAATAAGGAGAGGAAAATGAAAAAAAAACAAACGTTAAAATGGCCATGGCATGAAGGGGTTAACGAGGCAAGAAATGTTTTTTTTTTAAGTCAGTGAATGAGGGTGAAAAAAAAGCTTGTGTTTAGAAATGCGCTTTGGAAAAAGTTGATTGTTTTTTGTATTTTCCATGTCATCATCCATGGCCTGCTGCAGCTGCTGTGCAGGGGCTAATCAATCATATGCTAATCATCTTGTGTGTAGGCTCTGCCACTGAGCATATGTGCTGCCGAAGCTAGCACAAACTGCTAACCGACATGTCCGCTATATATAGTCCTATAAAAGTGAATATTTTAAATTAGGGAGATTACTTTTTTAATGAGTTAATTCCGAAGGGTTTCATGTAGCACTCTGAATGTTGCAGTTAAACTGTAAAGAAACTCATCAGGGAAAAAATAAGTAATAATTTGTCAGAAATTAATATGCAAATGAGACCAGTATGCAAATGAGATCTGCGCCGCACAGGATCCTGGGAGCACATGGGGCCTATTTCCTACTGTACAACGGGCATTACTATTGTACAGGGCCACACGGGGGAATTCCTAAGGTACATGGGGCATTACTACTGCACGCACAGGGGGCATTCCAATTTTACAGGGGCTCACAAGAGGCATTACTACTGTACAGGAGGTATTAGTATTGTACAGAGGCTCCTCACAGGGGGCAATACTACTGTACGAGGGGGAATTATTTTTGTACATAGGGGTCACAGTTGGGCAATACTACTGTACAGGGGGGCATTATTACTGTACTGGGGCTCACAGGGGTAATTACTACTGCACAACAGAGCATTACTACTGTACATGGGGTCAAAGGTGGGCATTACTACTGATCTTGGGGGCATTGCTATTGTACAGGGGGCATTACTACTGTGCAGGGGGCATTACTACTGTACAGGGGGCATTGCTACTGTGCAGGGGGCAGAACTACTGTACAGGGGGCATTACTACTGTACATGGGGTCACAAGTGGGCATTACTACTGATCATGGGGCATTACTACTGCACAAGGGGACACTACTGTTGTACAGGGGGCATTACTATTGTGAATGAGGGCATTACTGCTGTACATGGGGGCATTACTAGTGTACAGGAGCTCACAGAGAGTATTGCTACTGTACAATGGGACATTACTGCTGTACAGGGGCATTATAATTGTACAGGGGCTCACAGAGGGCATTATTACTGTACAGGAGGCATTACTCATGTACTGGGGAACACAGGGGGCATTACTACTGTACATCAGGTCATTACTACTGTAGAGGGGCTCATTGATAAGCATTACTTTTGTACATGGGGCTACTAATACTATACAGTGGCTCACAGGGGACAGTCTCTTGTTTTTATTTTCTCTCTGTTTATCTTTTTCAGGTTCCCATTTGTGGACTATGGCGGATTCCTTGGACTACGGCGGTCCTGCTATTTTTTTTTGTTTGTTTTAATAAAGTAGTGAATGATGGAAAGTGTTTATTTTAATAAATCATTTTGTTAATTTGTGTATGTTGTCTTTTTTTTATTACTGGGTTATTAATAGGGGTGCCTGATAGACGCCTCTCCATTACTATCCCATGGGCTTGCTGCCAGCTGACATTACACAGCTGACGTCAACCCCAGCTACCATTACTCCGATTGCCACCGCACCATGGCAATCAGGAAGAGGCGGGCAAAGCGTCAGAATTAGAGCATCTAGTCAGTGGCCCCGTGATGCGATCACGGGGCGCCGTTGTATTTCTATGACAGCTCGGGGTCAGATTATTACTCCTGATGCTGTCATGAATCACTTCCTGTGAGAGTCAACAGAATGCCAGCACTCTCAGGAGACCAGCATTTCTCCTGATCAGTGCGATGCTGCAGCATCGCTCTGAACAGGAAAAGCCATCGCAGTGTACAGTCATAAAGTCCTCTAGGGCAACTAGTAAAATCAGTAAAAAATATTAAAGAAATAAATAATTATGTAAAATATGAAAAAATAAAAGCTAAAGCTCAAATCAAATCCCCTTTTGCCTCATTGAAAGCAAAACAATTAAAAAACTAAAAAACAAAATTGAGACATCCCTGAGGTAACCAGGTGTCACAAAACAAGGTAACATCACTGTAACAGCTCGGGTCCTACATAACTGTGCCAGTCAGTACACACACACCAGGACACATACACTCCAAAACCAGGGCGGGAGACTCCCATAGAACCAGGTGACAGGGCTGGGCACTGTGAGCTAACAGGCAGACAACTGGGTAGGGAGAGATCAGACCTGGGGGGGGAGTGGATGGCCTGGGGAGAGTGGGAGAAGTCAGTTAGCGGGCTGGAGAGACTGAAAGTGAGCAGTCGCAAGGAGGAGAATGAGTTGTCAGTAAAGGTGTCAAGACAAAGGAATCTTGAGACACAGTGAAAAAAGCAAAGACCCCGCCAAGACCTAAGTAGAAACAGCAGCCACTCAGGGGAGAAAGTATCTGGAGAACGAGAGGTCAAGCTCCAGGGACAGTGGAATGCTGTGGGAGTGGAAATCCAGGGCTCCTAGTACTTTGCACGCACGGGGTGCAGATCCGAGAACAGACCGGGACTTCAAGCCGTCTATTAACTCTGCCAGGTGGGTGGGTTTCCAGGACTCATCTGCCACCATTAACATCCGAGGCATAAGCAGCAAAGGGAGGACCGGGACATATTCCCTTAAATAGTCCAAACTGCCTGCGGCAGGACCCAGACACCAGGAGGACCTCCAAGTGCTCCACGCCAGGGAGGACCCACACACACACACACAAGTGCATCGGTGGGCGAGTGGCACCAGGTCAGCTGGCACAGGGACACAGGACTTGGGCGCACCTGGGATCCAGCACCTCCCCAGGTTGAGAACCCAGCTGTAAGTAAAGCGACCAAACTGCACTCCCCTGTCTGGACTGAGGTATTTCACTGCACCTCCACATTAACCCCTACCTACCCCTGAGGAAAAGCCCTGCTCGCGTAGGGCTTCACCATCCACGCTGCCCCATCCATCACCCCCAGGGAAGAACGGCAGCGGTGGCCATGCCATCCCTGGCCGCGCACCGCGTGTGGCGTAGTCGGACTATTTTTATTATTTTTCCCATTTTATTTAAAAACTGATCAACGTGCCCCTGGATCTGGGACCCCTCGAGCCACGGATTGCCCGGATCCAAGCAGCTCGGCTGCCCCGGGGTGCGACAATACACATATTTGGTATTGCTGAGTTCAGAAATGCCTGGGCTATAAAAATATAAAAGCAATTAATCTGATTAGTACAAGGTGTAGCGAGAAAAAATATTCCAGATGACAAAATGATGGTTTTTGGTCATCGCAACATGGCACTAAAATGCAATAACAGGCGATCAAATCATCATATACAAATATGGTATAATTAAAAACATCAGCTCAAAACGCAAAAAAAAAAGCCGTCACTGAGCCCCAGATACCGAACAATGAGAATGCTACAGGTCTCCGAACATGGAGACAAGGCGCTATTCTTTTTTTGGACAAACTTCTGCTTTTTCTTCACCCTTTAGATAAAAGTAAAAGTATACATGTTTTGTATCTACGAACTCGCACCGGCCTGAGGCATCATAATGCCGGGTCACTTTTACCAAATTGTAAACATGGTGACAGAAAAAAAGCAAAAAAAACCCCCTAAATTGTGGAATTTCACTTTTTAATTACAATTTCTACACTTTTGGAATTTTTCTTCCAATACACTACATGGAAAAATGAAAAGGAAATAAAGTAAAATGGCCATGGCTTGAAGGGGTTAACAAGACCAGAAATGTTCTTACCTCAAAAAATGACGAAAAAAAAATACATTTGGGTTAATAAATGCATCAAAATATGGAACGCTTCACGAATTTGCATGGATGGAAGGTGACATTACATTTGTATAGGGGCACAAAGAGGTAATTTCTACTTTATAGGAGCACAGAGGGCAAACAATACCAATGAATGTGGCTGATAAAAGGGCCATTATTATTGTGTGGGTAAACAAATGGGGACATCACAACAGTATAGGGGGACAAAAGGGGGCACATAGGGTGTAATATAACTGTACAGCCCTAAGAGAAGCACAGTTACTGTGTAGGAACACAAACACAAAGGCGGACCAATGGTAATGGACGGTGGTCAAAGAGGGACATTGTTACTGTATAGGAACACGAAAAGGGGCATGAGTACAGTCTGGAGGACATAAAGTCATATCTAATATATAAAGCTGAATGTGTGTGTGTGTGTGTGTGTGTGTGTGTCCGGGATTGGCATCTGCACCGTCGCAGCTACAGCCACAAAAGTTTGCACACTCACACGTCTGGACCCCAAGAGCGTCATAGGCTATGTTTTGAGGGGAAGTTTTAACGCCGCGCTTTACAGTTATTCAACAAAAAACCTGCCTCCATTAAAGCGAATAAAGCTGGGAGCCACAGTGCAGCCAGAACTTCAGAAGAATGCGCAGACACGCCCTTAAATGGAATGTTGGCGTGTCACAATGCAGCCAGAGAAAGAGACAGACACAGACAGGGAAAGAGGCAGACACAGACAGGGAAAGAGTCAGACATAGACAGGGTAAGACACAGACACAAAGAGACAGATACAGACAAAAAGACAGACTGACAGGGAAAGAGAGACAGGGAAAGAGAGGGAAAGAGAGTGAAAGGTTAAGAGACAGACAGACAGGTAAAGAGACAGACAAAGAGACAGACAGACACAGGGAAACAGACAGAGAGGGAAAGAGACAGACAGGGTAAGAGACAGACAAAGACAGGTAAAGAGACAGACAAAGAGACAGACACAGGGAAAGTGACAGAGGGAAAGAGGGAAAGAGACAGACAGGGAAAGAGACAGACAGGGAAAGAGAGGGAAAGAGACAGACAGGGTAAGAGACAGACAAAGACAGGTAAAGAGACAGACAAAGAGACAGACACAGGGAAAGTGACAGAGGGAAAGAGGGAAAGAGACAGACAGGGAAAGAGACAGACAGGGAAAGAGAGGGAAAGAGACAGACAGGGAAAGAGACAGACAGGGAAAGTGACAGAGAGACAGAGACAGACAGAGAAAGAGATAGATAGACAGACAGGGAAAGAGATTGAGACAGACGGAGAAAGAGACAGAGACAGTCAGAGACAGACAGGGAAAGACAGACAGACCAAGACAGAGAGAGAGAGAGACAGAGAGAGATATACAGAGGGGGAGACAGACAGAGAATGGGAGAGAAACAGAGAGACAGTTACTATCCCGGGAAGCGCCGGGTGCTACAGCTAGTATCTGTTAATAAGGGACGTTCCTGACATCACCGTTCATCGGAATTGCTGGTTTTCGCTGTGTGCTGCTTCTCAAACTCTATGGAGCCTTGTTCTGAGCCTCCATAGTCTTTGATCATTGTGCAACGTCTTGGTAAGCGCCGGACTACGTTGGACCTGCGTGGGAACTTTGCTTTTTAATAAATTGGTGAACTAGTGACTGTGTCTTGTTTTTATTTCTCTCTGTTTATGTTTTTCTGGTTTCCATTTGTGGACTATGGCGGATTCCTTGGACTACGGCAGTCCTGCTGCTTTTTTTTTATTTAGTAAAGTGGTGAATGATGGAAAGAGTTGGGGAGTGTTTATTTTAATAAAGTATTTTTTACTTGTGTGTATTTTTTTTATTACTGGGTTAGTAATGGGGGTGTCTGATAGACGCTTCTCCATTACTAATCCCTGGGCTTGATGTCAGCTGACACTACACAGCTGACATCAACCCCAACTACCATTACCCGATTGCCAGTGCACCAGGGACGAGCAGAGGCAAAGCACCAGAATTGGCGCATCTAATGTGATGTGCTACTTCTGGGGTGGCTGTGTGCTGCTATTTTTACTCTGAGAAGGCCCATGGTTATTGGCTCCTACTGCACTATGGCAATCAGGAAGAGCTGAGGAAAAGTGCCAGAATTGGCGCAGCTAATGTGATGCGCCACTTCTGGGGTGGATGCTTGCTGCTATTTTTAGTCTGGGAATGACCATGGTTATTTGCCCCTGCAGCACCAGGGCAATCAGGAAGAGCCAAAGCAAAGTGCTAACATCTATTGTGAGGTGCCACTTCTTGGATAGCTGTGGGACGCTATGTTTAGGCTGGGAAGGGGCCAATAATCATAGGCCATCCAAGCCTGATAATACCAGCCCCCAGCTGTCTGCTTGACCTTTGTAGTTCTCAAAAGTAAAGGGGTCCCTGTTTTTTTCTATTGATTTATTTAATCATAAATAGATGTCCAATAAGCTCCACAGGGTACAATTTTATTATATGTCGGCAGGTTTTGCAATTGAGGTAATACTTTTGGAGTTGATGTTAGCTTTGTAATGTCAGCTGTCATCAAGCCCATGGGGTTAGTATTGGAAAGGCGTCTATTAGACACCCCCATTGCTAACTCAGTAAGTATAAAGAGAAAAAAAACACACCCAAAAATAGTTTATTTGAAAAAAAAACACTCCAAACTCTTTCCTGTTTCACCAATTTATTTAAATAAAAACCCAGGCAGGTCAGATGTAGTCCTGGGAATCTGACGTAGTCCACAAATGGAAATATGAAGGACACAAAAAGAGAGAAAGCATTATTATATGTGGGGGGCTGTGCAGTTATTTGTCTGTTTTGGTATCTGCCTATATCTATATATTTTTTATGTCTAAAGTATTCATTGCTGTATAAAAAAAAACAAAATAGAAAAATGCAGGGGAAAAACAAATGCAAAAACGCGTAAATTTTCCCCGCCAAAAGATGCACCAAACACTTTACATGTGCACAGAGCCTAAAGGGGGCTTTACACGCTGCGGTATCGGTACCGATATCGCTAGCGATCGTACCCACCCCTGTCGGTTGTGCGTCACGGGCAAATTGCTGCCCGTGACGCACAACATCGCTAACACCCGTCACACTACTTACCTGCCCTGCGACGTCGCTGTGGCCGGCGATCCGCCTCCTTTCTAAGGGGCCGGCACACGGCAGCCGTCCAATAGAAGCGGAGGGGCGGAGATGAGCGGGACGTAACATCCCGCCCACCTCCTTCCTTCCGCATTGCCAGCGGAGGCAGGTGAGGAGATGTTTGTCGCTTCTGCGGTGTCACACACCGCGATGTGTGCTGCCGCAGGAAAGACAAGCAACCTCGTTACTCACCAGACAACGATCTTTGGTGTTTGGACGACCTCTCAAAAACCAACGATTTTTACCACTTTTGCGATCGTTGTAGGTCGCTCGTACGTGTTACACGCTGCGATGATGCTAACGACGCCGGATGTGCGTCACAAACACCGTGACCCCGACGATAAATCGTTAGCGATGTCGCAGCGTGTAAAGCACCCTTTACATTGTAATAAAATACATTATATTTACCCCCAAATTTTATCAGTAAAAAGTCAGTTCAGGGTACAAATAAAATAAGCCCTCACACAGCCCCAGATCCCCAAAAATTAAAACTGTTACGGTCCTTGGAAAAAAAAAAACAATTTTTTTTTTTTACTTATTTCAGAATTTTTTTTGACTACTTAAATAAAATAAAACAATCTAGATGTTTGGTCTGTATGAACTCGTACTGACCTGGGGAATGATACCACCAGGTGAGTTTTATTATATAGTGAACATGGTATATAAAAAGCCAAAAAACAATGCGGAATTGCACTTTGTTAGCAATTTCAGTGCACTTGGATTTTTTTTTTACCATTTTCCACTCCTTTCTATGGTAAAATCAATGATGTCAGTGAAAAGGTGAACTTTCCCCCCAAAAAAGAAGCCCTTCTAGAGTATATTTAAGGAAAAGTAAAAAAGTTCTGGCTTTTGGAATAAGGAGAGGAAAATGAAAAAAAACAAACGTTAAAATGGCCATGGCATGAAGGGGTTAACGAGGCAAGAAATGTTTTTTTTTAAGTCAGTGAATGAGGGTGGAAAAAAAAGCTTGTGTTTAGAAATGCGCTTTGGAAAAAGTTGATTGTTTTTTGTATTTTCCATGTCATCATCCATGGCCTGCTGCAGCTGCTGTGCAGGGGCTAATCAATCATATGCTAATCATCTTGTGTGTAGGCTCTGCCACTGAGCATATGTGCTGCCGAAGCTAGCACAAACTGCTAACCGACATGTCCGCTATATATAGTCCTATAAAAGTGAATATTTTAAATTAGGGAGATTTTTTTTTTTAATCAGTTAATTCTGAAAGGTTTCATGTAGCACTCTATGAATGTTGCAGTTAAACTGTAAAGAAACTCATCAGGGAAAAAATAAGTAATAATTTGTCAGAAATTAATATGCAAATGAGATCAGTATGCAAATGTGATCGGCGCCGCACAGGATCCTGGGAGAACATGGGGCCTATTTCCTACTGTACAACGGCCATTACTATTGTACAGGGCCACACGGGGGAATTCCTAAGGAACATGGGGCATTACTACTGCACGCACAGGGGGCATTCCAATTTTACAGGGGCTCACAAGAGGCATTACTACTGTACAGGAGGTATTAGTATTGTACAGAGGCTCCTCACAGGGGGCAATACTACTGTACGAGGGGGCATTATTTTTGTACATAGGGGTCACAGTTGGGCAATACTACTGTACAGGGGGGCATTATTACTGTACTGGGGCTCACAGGGGTAATTACTACTGCACAACAGAGCATTACTACTGTACATGGGGTCAAAGGTGGGCATTACTACTGATCTTGGGGGCATTGCTATTGTACAGGGGGCATTACTACTGTGCAGGGGGCATTACTACTGTACAGGGGGCATTGCTACTGTGCAGGGGGCAGAACTACTGTACAGGGGGCATTACTACTGTACATGGGGTCACAAGTGGGCATTACTACTGATCATGGGGCATTACTACTGCACAAGGGGACACTACTGTTGTACAGGGGGCATTACTATTGTGAATGAGGGCATTACTGCTGTACATGGGGGCATTACTAGTGTACAGGAGCTCACAGAGAGTATTGCTACTGTACAATGGGACATTACTGCTGTACAGGGGCATTATAATTGTACAGGGGCTCACAGAGGGCATTATTACTGTACAGGAGGCATTACTCATGTACTGGGGAACACAGGGGGCATTACTACTGTACATCAGGTCATTACTACTGTAGAGGGGCTCATTGATAAGCATTACTTTTGTACATGGGGCTACTAATACTATACAGTGGCTCACAGGGGACAGTCTCTTGTTTTTATTTTCTCTCTGTTTATCTTTTTCAGGTTCCCATTTGTGGACTATGGCGGATTCCTTGGACTACGGCGGTCCTGCTATTTTTTTTTGTTTGTTTTAATAAAGTAGTGAATGATGGAAAGTGTTTATTTTAATAAATCATTTTGTTAATTTGTGTATGTTGTCTTTTTTTTATTACTGGGTTATTAATAGGGGTGCCTGATAGACGCCTCTCCATTACTATCCCATGGGCTTGCTGCCAGCTGACATTACACAGCTGACGTCAACCCCAGCTACCATTACTCCGATTGCCACCGCACCATGGCAATCAGGAAGAGGCGGGCAAAGCGTCAGAATTAGAGCATCTAGTCAGTGGCCCCGTGATGCGATCACGGGGCGCCGTTGTATTTCTATGACAGCTCGGGGTCAGATTATTACTCCTGATGCTGTCATGAATCACTTCCTGTGAGAGTCAACAGAATGCCAGCACTCTCAGGAGACCAGCATTTCTCCTGATCAGTGCGATGCTGCAGCATCGCTCTGAACAGGAAAAGCCATCGCAGTGTACAGTCATAAAGTCCTCTAGGGCAACTAGTAAAATCAGTAAAAAATATTAAAGAAATAAATAATTATGTAAAATATGAAAAAATAAAAGCTAAAGCTCAAATCAAATCCCCTTTTGCCTCATTGAAAGCAAAACAATTAAAAAACTAAAAAACAAAATTGAGACATCCCTGAGGTAACCAGGTGTCACAAAACAAGGTAACATCACTGTAACAGCTCGGGTCCTACATAACTGTGCCAGTCAGTACACACACACCAGGACACATACACTCCAAAACCAGGGCGGGAGACTCCCATAGAACCAGGTGACAGGGCTGGGCACTGTGAGCTAACAGGCAGACAACTGGGTAGGGAGAGATCAGACCTGGGGGGGGAGTGGATGGCCTGGGGAGAGTGGGAGAAGTCAGTTAGCGGGCTGGAGAGACTGAAAGTGAGCAGTCGCAAGGAGGAGAATGAGTTGTCAGTAAAGGTGTCAAGACAAAGGAATCTTGAGACACAGTGAAAAAAGCAAAGACCCCGCCAAGACCTAAGTAGAAACAGCAGCCACTCAGGGGAGAAAGTATCTGGAGAACGAGAGGTCAAGCTCCAGGGACAGTGGAATGCTGTGGGAGTGGAAATCCAGGGCTCCTAGTACTTTGCACGCACGGGGTGCAGATCCGAGAACAGACCGGGACTTCAAGCCGTCTATTAACTCTGCCAGGTGGGTGGGTTTCCAGGACTCATCTGCCACCATTAACATCCGAGGCATAAGCAGCAAAGGGAGGACCGGGACATATTCCCTTAAATAGTCCAAACTGCCTGCGGCAGGACCCAGACACCAGGAGGACCTCCAAGTGCTCCACGCCAGGGAGGACCCACACACACACACACAAGTGCATCGGTGGGCGAGTGGCACCAGGTCAGCTGGCACAGGGACACAGGACTTGGGCGCACCTGGGATCCAGCACCTCCCCAGGTTGCGAACCCAGCTGTAAGTAAAGCGACCAAACTGCACTCCCCTGTCTGGACTGAGGTATTTCACTGCACCTCCACATTAACCCCTACCTACCCCTGAGGAAAAGCCCTGCTCGCGTAGGGCTTCACCATCCACGCTGCCCCATCCATCACCCCCAGGGAAGAACGGCAGCGGTGGCCATGCCATCCCTGGCCGCGCACCGCGTGTGGCGTAGTCGGACTATTTTTATTATTTTTCCCATTTTATTTAAAAACTGATCAGCGTGCCCCTGGATCTGGGACCCCTCGAGCCACGGATTGCCCGGATCCAAGCAGCTCGGCTGCCCCGGGGTGCGACAATACACATATTTGGTATTGCTGAGTTCAGAAATGCCTGGGCTATAAAAATATAAAAGCAATTAATCTGATTAGTACAAGGTGTAGCGAGAAAAAATATTCCAGATGACAAAATGATGGTTTTTGGTCATCGCAACATGGCACTAAAATGCAATAACAGGCGATCAAATCATCATATACAAATATGGTATAATTAAAAACATCAGCTCAAAACGCAAAAAAAAAAGCCGTCACTGAGCCCCAGATACCGAACAATGAGAATGCTACAGGTCTCCGAACACGGCGACAAGGCGCTATTCTTTTTTTGGACAAACTTCTGCTTTTTCTTCACCCTTTAGATAAAAGTAAAAGTATACATGTTTTGTATCTACGAACTCGCACCGGCCTGAGGCATCATAATGCCGGGTCACTTTTACCAAATTGTAAACATGGTGACAGAAAAAAAGCAAAAAAACCCCCCTAAATTGTGGAATTTCACTTTTTAATTACAATTTCTACACTTTTGGAATTTTTCTTCCAATACACTACATGGAAAAATGAAAAGGAAATAAAGTAAAATGGCCATGGCTTGAAGGGGTTAACAAGACCAGAAATGTTCTTACCTCAAAAAATGACGAAAAAAAAATACATTTGGGTTAATAAATGCATCAAAATATGGAACGCTTCACGAATTTGCATGGATGGAAGGTGACATTACATTTGTATAGGGGCACAAAGAGGTAATTTCTACTTTATAGGAGCACAGAGGGCAAACAATACCAATGAATGTGGCTGATAAAAGGGCCATTATTATTGTGTGGGTAAACAAATGGGGACATCACAACAGTATAGGGGGATAAAAGGGGGCACATAGGGTGTAATATAACTGTACAGCCCTAAGAGAAGCACAGTTACTGTGTAGGAACACAAACACAAAGGCGGACCAATGGTAATGGACGGTGGTCAAAGAGGCACATTGTTACTGTATAGGAACACGAAAAGGGGCATGAGTACAGTCTGGAGGACATAAAGTCATATCTAATATATAAAGCTGAATGTGTGTGTGTGTGTGTGTGTGTGTGTGTGTCCGGGATTGGCATCTGCACCGTCGCAGCTACAGCCACAAAAGTTTGCACACTCACACGTCTGGACCCCAAGAGCGTCATAGGCTATGTTTTGAGGGGAAGTTTTAACGCCGCGCTTTACAGTTATTCAACAAAAAACCTGCCTCCATTAAAGCGAATAGAGCTGGGAGCCACAGTGCAGCCAGAACTTCAAAAGAATGCGCAGACACGCCCTTAAATGGAATGTTGGCGTGTCACAATGCAGCCAGAGAAAGAGACAGACACAGACAGGGAAAGAGGCAGACACAGACAGGGAAAGAGTCAGACATAGACAGGGTAAGACACAGACACAAAGAGACAGATACAGACAAAAAGACAGACTGACAGGGAAAGAGAGACAGGGAAAGAGAGGGAAAGAGAGTGAAAGGTTAAGAGACAGACAGACAGGTAAAGAGACAGACAAAGAGACAGACAGACACAGGGAAACAGACAGAGAGGGAAAGAGACAGACAGGGTAAGAGACAGACAGGGAAAGAGAGGGAAAGAGACAGACAGGGTAAGAGACAGACAAAGACAGGTAAAGAGACAGACAAAGAGACAGACACAGGGAAAGTGACAGAGGAAAAGAGGGAAAGAGACAGACAGGGAAAGAGACAGACAGGGAAAGAGAGGGAAAGAGACAGACAGGGTAAGAGACAGACAAAGACAGGTAAAGAGACAGACAAAGAGACAGACACAGGGAAAGTGACAGAGGGAAAGAGGGAAAGAGACAGACAGGGAAAGAGACAGACAGGGAAAGAGAGGGAAAGAGACAGACAGGGAAAGAGACAGACAGGGAAAGTGACAGAGAGACAGAGACAGACAGAGAAAGAGATAGATAGACAGACAGGGAAAGAGATTGAGACAGACGGAGAAAGAGACAGAGACAGTCAGAGACAGACAGGGAAAGACAGACAGACCAAGACAGAGAGAGAGAGAGACAGAGAGAGATATACAGAGGGGGAGACAGACAGAGAATGGGAGAGAAACAGAGAGACAGTTACTATCCCGGGAAGCGCCGGGTGCTACAGCTAGTATCTGTTAATAAGGGACGTTCCTGACATCACCGTTCATCGGAATTGCTGGTTTTCGCTGTGTGCTGCTTCTCAAACTCTATGGAGCCTTGTTCTGAGCCTCCATAGTCTTTGATCATTGTGCAACGTCTTGGTAAGCGCCGGACTACGTTGGACCTGCGTGGGAACTTTGCTTTTTAATAAATTGGTGAACTAGTGACTGTGTCTTGTTTTTATTTCTCTCTGTTTATGTTTTTCTGGTTTCCATTTGTGGACTATGGCGGATTCCTTGGACTACGGCAGTCCTGCTGCTTTTTTTTTATTTAGTAAAGTGGTGAATGATGGAAAGAGTTGGGGAGTGTTTATTTTAATAAAGTATTTTTTACTTGTGTGTATTTTTTTTATTACTGGGTTAGTAATGGGGGTGTCTGATAGACGCTTCTCCATTACTAATCCCTGGGCTTGATGTCAGCTGACACTACACAGCTGACATCAACCCCAACTACCATTACCCGATTGCCAGTGCACCAGGGACGAGCAGAGGCAAAGCACCAGAATTGGCGCATCTAATGTGATGTGCTACTTCTGGGGTGGCTGTGTGCTGCTATTTTTACTCTGAGAAGGCCCATGGTTATTGGCTCCTACTGCACTATGGCAATCAGGAAGAGCTGAGGAAAAGTGCCAGAATTGGCGCAGCTAATGTGATGCGCCACTTCTGGGGTGGATGCTTGCTGCTATTTTTAGTCTGGGAATGACCATGGTTATTTGCCCCTGCAGCACCAGGGCAATCAGGAAGAGCCAAAGCAAAGTGCTAACATCTATTGTGAGGTGCCACTTCTTGGATAGCTGTGGGACGCTATGTTTAGGCTGGGAAGGGGCCAATAATCATAGGCCATCCAAGCCTGATAATACCAGCCCCCAGCTGTCTGCTTGACCTTTGTAGTTCTCAAAAGTAAAGGGGTCCCTGTTTTTTTCTATTGATTTATTTAATCATAAATAGATGTCCAATAAGCTCCACAGGGTACAATTTTATTATATGTCGGCAGGTTTTGCAATTGAGGTAATACTTTTGGAGTTGATGTTAGCTTTGTAATGTCAGCTGTCATCAAGCCCATGGGGTTAGTATTGGAAAGGCGTCTATTAGACACCCCCATTGCTAACTCAGTAAGTATAAAGAGAAAAAAAACACACCCAAAAATAGTTTATTTGAAAAAAAAACACTCCAAACTCTTTCCTGTTTCACCAATTTATTTAAATAAAAACCCAGGCAGGTCAGATGTAGTCCTGGGAATCTGACGTAGTCCACAAATGGAAATATGAAGGACACAAAAAGAGAGAAAGCATTATTATATGTGGGGGGCTGTGCAGTTATTTGTCTGTTTTGGTATCTGCCTATATCTATATATTTTTTATGTCTAAAGTATTCATTGCTGTATAAAAAAAAACAAAATAGAAAAATGCAGGGGAAAAACAAATGCAAAAACGCGTAAATTTTCCCCGCCAAAAGATGCACCAAACACTTTACATGTGCACAGAGCCTAAAGGGGGCTTTACACGCTGCGGTATCGGTACCGATATCGCTAGCGATCGTACCCACCCCTGTCGGTTGTGCGTCACGGGCAAATCGCTGCCCGTGACGCACAACATCGCTAACACCCGTCACACTACTTACCTGCCCTGCGACGTCGCTGTGGCCGGCGATCCGCCTCCTTTCTAAGGGGCCGGCACACGGCAGCCGTCCAATAGAAGCGGAGGGGCGGAGATGAGCGGGACGTAACATCCCGCCCACCTCCTTCCTTCCGCATTGCCAGCGGAGGCAGGTGAGGAGATGTTTGTCGCTTCTGCGGTGTCACACACCGCGATGTGTGCTGCCGCAGGAAAGACAAGCAACCTCGTTACTCACCAGACAACGATCTTTGGTGTTTGGACGACCTCTCAAAAACCAACGATTTTTACCACTTTTGCGATCGTTGTAGGTCGCTCGTACGTGTTACACGCTGCGATGATGCTAACGACGCCGGATGTGCGTCACAAACACCGTGACCCCGACGATAAATCGTTAGCGATGTCGCAGCGTGTAAAGCACCCTTTACATTGTAATAAAATACATTATATTTACCCCCAAATTTTATCAGTAAAAAGTCAGTTCAGGGTACAAATAAAATAAGCCCTCACACAGCCCCAGATCCCCAAAAATTAAAACTGTTACGGTCCTTGGAAAAAAAAAAACAATTTTTTTTTTTTACTTATTTCAGAATTTTTTTTGACTACTTAAATAAAATAAAACAATCTAGATGTTTGGTCTGTATGAACTCGTACTGACCTGGGGAATGATACCACCAGGTGAGTTTTATTATATAGTGAACATGGTATATAAAAAGCCAAAAAACAATGCGGAATTGCACTTTGTTAGCAATTTCAGTGCACTTGGATTTTTTTTTTACCATTTTCCACTCCTTTCTATGGTAAAATCAATGATGTCAGTGAAAAGGTGAACTTTCCCCCCAAAAAAGAAGCCCTTCTAGAGTATATTTAAGGAAAAGTAAAAAAGTTCTGGCTTTTGGAATAAGGAGAGGAAAATGAAAAAAAACAAACGTTAAAATGGCCATGGCATGAAGGGGTTAACGAGGCAAGAAATGTTTTTTTTTAAGTCAGTGAATGAGGGTGGAAAAAAAAGCTTGTGTTTAGAAATGCGCTTTGGAAAAAGTTGATTGTTTTTTGTATTTTCCATGTCATCATCCATGGCCTACTGCAGCTGCTGTGCAGGGGCTAATCAATCATATGCTAATCATCTTGTGTGTAGGCTCTGCCACTGAGCATATGTGCTGCCGAAGCTAGCACAAACTGCTAACCGACATGTCCGCTATATATAGTCCTATAAAAGTGAATATTTTAAATTAGGGAGATTTTTTTTTAATCAGTTAATTCTGAAAGGTTTCATGTAGCACTCTATGAATGTTGCAGTTAAACTGTAAAGAAACTCATCAGGGAAAAAATAAGTAATAATTTGTCAGAAATTAATATGCAAATGAGATCAGTATGCAAATGTGATCGGCGCCGCACAGGATCCTGGGAGAACATGGGGCCTATTTCCTACTGTACAACGGCCATTACTATTGTACAGGGCCACACGGGGGAATTCCTAAGGTACATGGGGCATTACTACTGCACGCACAGGGGGCATTCCAATTTTACAGGGGCTCACAAGAGGCATTACTACTGTACAGGAGGTATTAGTATTGTACAGAGGCTCCTCACAGGGGGCAATACTACTGTACGAGGGGGCATTATTTTTGTACATAGGGGTCACAGTTGGGCAATACTACTGTACAGGGGGGCATTATTACTGTACTGGGGCTCACAGGGGTAATTACTACTGCACAACAGAGCATTACTACTGTACATGGGGTCAAAGGTGGGCATTACTACTGATCTTGGGGGCATTGCTATTGTACAGGGGGCATTACTACTGTGCAGGGGGCATTACTACTGTACAGGGGGCATTGCTACTGTGCAGGGGGCAGAACTACTGTACAGGGGGCATTACTACTGTACATGGGGTCACAAGTGGGCATTACTACTGATCATGGGGCATTACTACTGCACAAGGGGACACTACTGTTGTACAGGGGGCATTACTATTGTGAATGAGGGCATTACTGCTGTACATGGGGGCATTACTAGTGTACAGGAGCTCACAGAGAGTATTGCTACTGTACAATGGGACATTACTGCTGTACAGGGGCATTATAATTGTACAGGGGCTCACAGAGGGCATTATTACTGTACAGGAGGCATTACTCATGTACTGGGGAACACAGGGGGCATTACTACTGTACATCAGGTCATTACTACTGTAGAGGGGCTCATTGATAAGCATTACTTTTGTACATGGGGCTACTAATACTATACAGTGGCTCACAGGGGACAGTCTCTTGTTTTTATTTTCTCTCTGTTTATCTTTTTCAGGTTCCCATTTGTGGACTATGGCGGATTCCTTGGACTACGGCGGTCCTGCTATTTTTTTTTGTTTGTTTTAATAAAGTAGTGAATGATGGAAAGTGTTTATTTTAATAAATCATTTTGTTAATTTGTGTATGTTGTCTTTTTTTTATTACTGGGTTATTAATAGGGGTGCCTGATAGACGCCTCTCCATTACTATCCCATGGGCTTGCTGCCAGCTGACATTACACAGCTGACGTCAACCCCAGCTACCATTACTCCGATTGCCACCGCACCATGGCAATCAGGAAGAGGCGGGCAAAGCGTCAGAATTAGAGCATCTAGTCAGTGGCCCCGTGATGCGATCACGGGGCGCCGTTGTATTTCTATGACAGCTCGGGGTCAGATTATTACTCCTGATGCTGTCATGAATCACTTCCTGTGAGAGTCAACAGAATGCCAGCACTCTCAGGAGACCAGCATTTCTCCTGATCAGTGCGATGCTGCAGCATCGCTCTGAACAGGAAAAGCCATCGCAGTGTACAGTCATAAAGTCCTCTAGGGCAACTAGTAAAATCAGTAAAAAATATTAAAGAAATAAATAATTATGTAAAATATGAAAAAATAAAAGCTAAAGCTCAAATCAAATCCCCTTTTGCCTCATTGAAAGCAAAACAATTAAAAAACTAAAAAACAAAATTGAGACATCCCTGAGGTAACCAGGTGTCACAAAACAAGGTAACATCACTGTAACAGCTCGGGTCCTACATAACTGTGCCAGTCAGTACACACACACCAGGACACATACACTCCAAAACCAGGGCGGGAGACTCCCATAGAACCAGGTGACAGGGCTGGGCACTGTGAGCTAACAGGCAGACAACTGGGTAGGGAGAGATCAGACCTGGGGGGGGAGTGGATGGCCTGGGGAGAGTGGGAGAAGTCAGTTAGCGGGCTGGAGAGACTGAAAGTGAGCAGTCGCAAGGAGGAGAATGAGTTGTCAGTAAAGGTGTCAAGACAAAGGAATCTTGAGACACAGTGAAAAAAGCAAAGACCCCGCCAAGACCTAAGTAGAAACAGCAGCCACTCAGGGGAGAAAGTATCTGGAGAACGAGAGGTCAAGCTCCAGGGACAGTGGAATGCTGTGGGAGTGGAAATCCAGGGCTCCTAGTACTTTGCACGCACGGGGTGCAGATCCGAGAACAGACCGGGACTTCAAGCCGTCTATTAACTCTGCCAGGTGGGTGGGTTTCCAGGACTCATCTGCCACCATTAACATCCGAGGCATAAGCAGCAAAGGGAGGACCGGGACATATTCCCTTAAATAGTCCAAACTGCCTGCGGCAGGACCCAGACACCAGGAGGACCTCCAAGTGCTCCACGCCAGGGAGGACCCACACACACACACACAAGTGCATCGGTGGGCGAGTGGCACCAGGTCAGCTGGCACAGGGACACAGGACTTGGGCGCACCTGGGATCCAGCACCTCCCCAGGTTGCGAACCCAGCTGTAAGTAAAGCGACCAAACTGCACTCCCCTGTCTGGACTGAGGTATTTCACTGCACCTCCACATTAACCCCTACCTACCCCTGAGGAAAAGCCCTGCTCGCGTAGGGCTTCACCATCCACGCTGCCCCATCCATCACCCCCAGGGAAGAACGGCAGCGGTGGCCATGCCATCCCTGGCCGCGCACCGCGTGTGGCGTAGTCGGACTATTTTTATTATTTTTCCCATTTTATTTAAAAACTGATCAGCGTGCCCCTGGATCTGGGACCCCTCGAGCCACGGATTGCCCGGATCCAAGCAGCTCGGCTGCCCCGGGGTGCGACAATACACATATTTGGTATTGCTGAGTTCAGAAATGCCTGGGCTATAAAAATATAAAAGCAATTAATCTGATTAGTACAAGGTGTAGCGAGAAAAAATATTCCAGATGACAAAATGATGGTTTTTGGTCATCGCAACATGGCACTAAAATGCAATAACAGGCGATCAAATCATCATATACAAATATGGTATAATTAAAAACATCAGCTCAAAACGCAAAAAAAAAAGCCGTCACTGAGCCCCAGATACCGAACAATGAGAATGCTACAGGTCTCCGAACATGGAGACAAGGCGCTATTCTTTTTTTGGACAAACTTCTGCTTTTTCTTCACCCTTTAGATAAAAGTAAAAGTATACATGTTTTGTATCTACGAACTCGCACCGGCCTGAGGCATCATAATGCCGGGTCACTTTTACCAAATTGTAAACATGGTGACAGAAAAAAAGCAAAAAAACCCCCCTAAATTGTGGAATTTCACTTTTTAATTACAATTTCTACACTTTTGGAATTTTTCTTCCAATACACTACATGGAAAAATGAAAAGGAAATAAAGTAAAATGGCCATGGCTTGAAGGGGTTAACAAGACCAGAAATGTTCTTACCTCAAAAAATGACGAAAAAAAAATACATTTGGGTTAATAAATGCATCAAAATATGGAACGCTTCACGAATTTGCATGGATGGAAGGTGACATTACATTTGTATAGGGGCACAAAGAGGTAATTTCTACTTTATAGGAGCACAGAGGGCAAACAATACCAATGAATGTGGCTGATAAAAGGGCCATTATTATTGTGTGGGTAAACAAATGGGGACATCACAACAGTATAGGGGGATAAAAGGGGGCACATAGGGTGTAATATAACTGTACAGCCCTAAGAGAAGCACAGTTACTGTGTAGGAACACAAACACAAAGGCGGACCAATGGTAATGGACGGTGGTCAAAGAGGCACATTGTTACTGTATAGGAACACGAAAAGGGGCATGAGTACAGTCTGGAGGACATAAAGTCATATCTAATATATAAAGCTGAATGTGTGTGTGTGTGTGTGTGTGTGTGTGTGTGTGTGTCCGGGATTGGCATCTGCACCGTCGCAGCTACAGCCACAAAAGTTTGCACACTCACACGTCTGGACCCCAAGAGCGTCATAGGCTATGTTTTGAGGGGAAGTTTTAACGCCGCGCTTTACAGTTATTCAACAAAAAACCTGCCTCCATTAAAGCGAATAGAGCTGGGAGCCACAGTGCAGCCAGAACTTCAAAAGAATGCGCAGACACGCCCTTAAATGGAATGTTGGCGTGTCACAATGCAGCCAGAGAAAGAGACAGACACAGACAGGGAAAGAGGCAGACACAGACAGGGAAAGAGTCAGACATAGACAGGGTAAGACACAGACACAAAGAGACAGATACAGACAAAAAGACAGACTGACAGGGAAAGAGAGACAGGGAAAGAGAGGGAAAGAGAGTGAAAGGTTAAGAGACAGACAGACAGGTAAAGAGACAGACAAAGAGACAGACAGACACAGGGAAACAGACAGAGAGGGAAAGAGACAGACAGGGTAAGAGACAGACAGGGAAAGAGAGGGAAAGAGACAGACAGGGTAAGAGACAGACAAAGACAGGTAAAGAGACAGACAAAGAGACAGACACAGGGAAAGTGACAGAGGAAAAGAGGGAAAGAGACAGACAGGGAAAGAGACAGACAGGGAAAGAGAGGGAAAGAGACAGACAGGGTAAGAGACAGACAAAGACAGGTAAAGAGACAGACAAAGAGACAGACACAGGGAAAGTGACAGAGGGAAAGAGGGAAAGAGACAGACAGGGAAAGAGACAGACAGGGAAAGAGAGGGAAAGAGACAGACAGGGAAAGAGACAGACAGGGAAAGTGACAGAGAGACAGAGACAGACAGAGAAAGAGATAGATAGACAGACAGGGAAAGAGATTGAGACAGACGGAGAAAGAGACAGAGACAGTCAGAGACAGACAGGGAAAGACAGACAGACCAAGACAGAGAGAGAGAGAGACAGAGAGAGATATACAGAGGGGGAGACAGACAGAGAATGGGAGAGAAACAGAGAGACAGTTACTATCCCGGGAAGCGCCGGGTGCTACAGCTAGTATCTGTTAATAAGGGACGTTCCTGACATCACCGTTCATCGGAATTGCTGGTTTTCGCTGTGTGCTGCTTCTCAAACTCTATGGAGCCTTGTTCTGAGCCTCCATAGTCTTTGATCATTGTGCAACGTCTTGGTAAGCGCCGGACTACGTTGGACCTGCGTGGGAACTTTGCTTTTTAATAAATTGGTGAACTAGTGACTGTGTCTTGTTTTTATTTCTCTCTGTTTATGTTTTTCTGGTTTCCATTTGTGGACTATGGCGGATTCCTTGGACTACGGCAGTCCTGCTGCTTTTTTTTTATTTAGTAAAGTGGTGAATGATGGAAAGAGTTGGGGAGTGTTTATTTTAATAAAGTATTTTTTACTTGTGTGTATTTTTTTTATTACTGGGTTAGTAATGGGGGTGTCTGATAGACGCTTCTCCATTACTAATCCCTGGGCTTGATGTCAGCTGACACTACACAGCTGACATCAACCCCAACTACCATTACCCGATTGCCAGTGCACCAGGGACGAGCAGAGGCAAAGCACCAGAATTGGCGCATCTAATGTGATGTGCTACTTCTGGGGTGGCTGTGTGCTGCTATTTTTACTCTGAGAAGGCCCATGGTTATTGGCTCCTACTGCACTATGGCAATCAGGAAGAGCTGAGGAAAAGTGCCAGAATTGGCGCAGCTAATGTGATGCGCCACTTCTGGGGTGGATGCTTGCTGCTATTTTTAGTCTGGGAATGACCATGGTTATTTGCCCCTGCAGCACCAGGGCAATCAGGAAGAGCCAAAGCAAAGTGCTAACATCTATTGTGAGGTGCCACTTCTTGGATAGCTGTGGGACGCTATGTTTAGGCTGGGAAGGGGCCAATAATCATAGGCCATCCAAGCCTGATAATACCAGCCCCCAGCTGTCTGCTTGACCTTTGTAGTTCTCAAAAGTAAAGGGGTCCCTGTTTTTTTCTATTGATTTATTTAATCATAAATAGATGTCCAATAAGCTCCACAGGGTACAATTTTATTATATGTCGGCAGGTTTTGCAATTGAGGTAATACTTTTGGAGTTGATGTTAGCTTTGTAATGTCAGCTGTCATCAAGCCCATGGGGTTAGTATTGGAAAGGCGTCTATTAGACACCCCCATTGCTAACTCAGTAAGTATAAAGAGAAAAAAAACACACCCAAAAATAGTTTATTTGAAAAAAAAACACTCCAAACTCTTTCCTGTTTCACCAATTTATTTAAATAAAAACCCAGGCAGGTCAGATGTAGTCCTGGGAATCTGACGTAGTCCACAAATGGAAATATGAAGGACACAAAAAGAGAGAAAGCATTATTATATGTGGGGGGCTGTGCAGTTATTTGTCTGTTTTGGTATCTGCCTATATCTATATATTTTTTATGTCTAAAGTATTCATTGCTGTATAAAAAAAAACAAAATAGAAAAATGCAGGGGAAAAACAAATGCAAAAACGCGTAAATTTTCCCCGCCAAAAGATGCACCAAACACTTTACATGTGCACAGAGCCTAAAGGGGGCTTTACACGCTGCGGTATCGGTACCGATATCGCTAGCGATCGTACCCACCCCTGTCGGTTGTGCGTCACGGGCAAATCGCTGCCCGTGACGCACAACATCGCTAACACCCGTCACACTACTTACCTGCCCTGCGACGTCGCTGTGGCCGGCGATCCGCCTCCTTTCTAAGGGGCCGGCACACGGCAGCCGTCCAATAGAAGCGGAGGGGCGGAGATGAGCGGGACGTAACATCCCGCCCACCTCCTTCCTTCCGCATTGCCAGCGGAGGCAGGTGAGGAGATGTTTGTCGCTTCTGCGGTGTCACACACCGCGATGTGTGCTGCCGCAGGAAAGACAAGCAACCTCGTTACTCACCAGACAACGATCTTTGGTGTTTGGACGACCTCTCAAAAACCAACGATTTTTACCACTTTTGCGATCGTTGTAGGTCGCTCGTACGTGTTACACGCTGCGATGATGCTAACGACGCCGGATGTGCGTCACAAACACCGTGACCCCGACGATAAATCGTTAGCGATGTCGCAGCGTGTAAAGCACCCTTTACATTGTAATAAAATACATTATATTTACCCCCAAATTTTATCAGTAAAAAGTCAGTTCAGGGTACAAATAAAATAAGCCCTCACACAGCCCCAGATCCCCAAAAATTAAAACTGTTACGGTCCTTGGAAAAAAAAAAACAATTTTTTTTTTTTACTTATTTCAGAATTTTTTTTGACTACTTAAATAAAATAAAACAATCTAGATGTTTGGTCTGTATGAACTCGTACTGACCTGGGGAATGATACCACCAGGTGAGTTTTATTATATAGTGAACATGGTATATAAAAAGCCAAAAAACAATGCGGAATTGCACTTTGTTAGCAATTTCAGTGCACTTGGATTTTTTTTTTACCATTTTCCACTCCTTTCTATGGTAAAATCAATGATGTCAGTGAAAAGGTGAACTTTCCCCCCAAAAAAGAAGCCCTTCTAGAGTATATTTAAGGAAAAGTAAAAAAGTTCTGGCTTTTGGAATAAGGAGAGGAAAATGAAAAAAAACAAACGTTAAAATGGCCATGGCATGAAGGGGTTAACGAGGCAAGAAATGTTTTTTTTTAAGTCAGTGAATGAGGGTGGAAAAAAAAGCTTGTGTTTAGAAATGCGCTTTGGAAAAAGTTGATTGTTTTTTGTATTTTCCATGTCATCATCCATGGCCTGCTGCAGCTGCTGTGCAGGGGCTAATCAATCATATGCTAATCATCTTGTGTGTAGGCTCTGCCACTGAGCATATGTGCTGCCGAAGCTAGCACAAACTGCTAACCGACATGTCCGCTATATATAGTCCTATAAAAGTGAATATTTTAAATTAGGGAGATTTTTTTTTAATCAGTTAATTCTGAAAGGTTTCATGTAGCACTCTATGAATGTTGCAGTTAAACTGTAAAGAAACTCATCAGGGAAAAAATAAGTAATAATTTGTCAGAAATTAATATGCAAATGAGATCAGTATGCAAATGTGATCGGCGCCGCACAGGATCCTGGGAGAACATGGGGCCTATTTCCTACTGTACAACGGCCATTACTATTGTACAGGGCCACACGGGGGAATTCCTAAGGTACATGGGGCATTACTACTGCACGCACAGGGGGCATTCCAATTTTACAGGGGCTCACAAGAGGCATTACTACTGTACAGGAGGTATTAGTATTGTACAGAGGCTCCTCACAGGGGGCAATACTACTGTACGAGGGGGCATTATTTTTGTACATAGGGGTCACAGTTGGGCAATACTACTGTACAGGGGGGCATTATTACTGTACTGGGGCTCACAGGGGTAATTACTACTGCACAACAGAGCATTACTACTGTACATGGGGTCAAAGGTGGGCATTACTACTGATCTTGGGGGCATTGCTATTGTACAGGGGGCATTACTACTGTGCAGGGGGCATTACTACTGTACAGGGGGCATTACTACTGTGCAGGGGGCAGAACTACTGTACAGGGGGCATTACTACTGTACATGGGGTCACAAGTGGGCATTACTACTGATCATGGGGCATTACTACTGCACAAGGGGACACTACTGTTGTACAGGGGGCATTACTATTGTGAATGAGGGCATTACTGCTGTACATGGGGGCATTACTAGTGTACAGGAGCTCACAGAGAGTATTGCTACTGTACAATGGGACATTACTGCTGTACAGGGGCATTATAATTGTACAGGGGCTCACAGAGGGCATTATTACTGTACAGGAGGCATTACTCATGTACTGGGGAACACAGGGGGCATTACTACTGTACATCAGGTCATTACTACTGTAGAGGGGCTCATTGATAAGCATTACTTTTGTACATGGGGCTACTAATACTATACAGTGGCTCACAGGGGACAGTCTCTTGTTTTTATTTTCTCTCTGTTTATCTTTTTCAGGTTCCCATTTGTGGACTATGGCGGATTCCTTGGACTACGGCGGTCCTGCTATTTTTTTTTGTTTGTTTTAATAAAGTAGTGAATGATGGAAAGTGTTTATTTTAATAAATCATTTTGTTAATTTGTGTATGTTGTCTTTTTTTTATTACTGGGTTATTAATAGGGGTGCCTGATAGACGCCTCTCCATTACTATCCCATGGGCTTGCTGCCAGCTGACATTACACAGCTGACGTCAACCCCAGCTACCATTACTCCGATTGCCACCGCACCATGGCAATCAGGAAGAGGCGGGCAAAGCGTCAGAATTAGAGCATCTAGTCAGTGGCCCCGTGATGCGATCACGGGGCGCCGTTGTATTTCTATGACAGCTCGGGGTCAGATTATTACTCCTGATGCTGTCATGAATCACTTCCTGTGAGAGTCAACAGAATGCCAGCACTCTCAGGAGACCAGCATTTCTCCTGATCAGTGCGATGCTGCAGCATCGCTCTGAACAGGAAAAGCCATCGCAGTGTACAGTCATAAAGTCCTCTAGGGCAACTAGTAAAATCAGTAAAAAATATTAAAGAAATAAATAATTATGTAAAATATGAAAAAATAAAAGCTAAAGCTCAAATCAAATCCCCTTTTGCCTCATTGAAAGCAAAACAATTAAAAAACTAAAAAACAAAATTGAGACATCCCTGAGGTAACCAGGTGTCACAAAACAAGGTAACATCACTGTAACAGCTCGGGTCCTACATAACTGTGCCAGTCAGTACACACACACCAGGACACATACACTCCAAAACCAGGGCGGGAGACTCCCATAGAACCAGGTGACAGGGCTGGGCACTGTGAGCTAACAGGCAGACAACTGGGTAGGGAGAGATCAGACCTGGGGGGGGAGTGGATGGCCTGGGGAGAGTGGGAGAAGTCAGTTAGCGGGCTGGAGAGACTGAAAGTGAGCAGTCGCAAGGAGGAGAATGAGTTGTCAGTAAAGGTGTCAAGACAAAGGAATCTTGAGACACAGTGAAAAAAGCAAAGACCCCGCCAAGACCTAAGTAGAAACAGCAGCCACTCAGGGGAGAAAGTATCTGGAGAACGAGAGGTCAAGCTCCAGGGACAGTGGAATGCTGTGGGAGTGGAAATCCAGGGCTCCTAGTACTTTGCACGCACGGGGTGCAGATCCGAGAACAGACCGGGACTTCAAGCCGTCTATTAACTCTGCCAGGTGGGTGGGTTTCCAGGACTCATCTGCCACCATTAACATCCGAGGCATAAGCAGCAAAGGGAGGACCGGGACATATTCCCTTAAATAGTCCAAACTGCCTGCGGCAGGACCCAGACACCAGGAGGACCTCCAAGTGCTCCACGCCAGGGAGGACCCACACACACACACACAAGTGCATCGGTGGGCGAGTGGCACCAGGTCAGCTGGCACAGGGACACAGGACTTGGGCGCACCTGGGATCCAGCACCTCCCCAGGTTGCGAACCCAGCTGTAAGTAAAGCGACCAAACTGCACTCCCCTGTCTGGACTGAGGTATTTCACTGCACCTCCACATTAACCCCTACCTACCCCTGAGGAAAAACCCTGCTCGCGTAGGGCTTCACCATCCACGCTGCCCCATCCATCACCCCCAGGGAAGAACGGCAGCGGTGGCCATGCCATCCCTGGCCGCGCACCGCGTGTGGCGTAGTCGGACTATTTTTATTATTTTTCCCATTTTATTTAAAAACTGATCAACGTGCCCCTGGATCTGGGACCCCTCGAGCCACGGATTGCCCGGATCCAAGCAGCTCGGCTGCCCCGGGGTGCGACAATACACATATTTGGTATTGCTGAGTTCAGAAATGCCTGGGCTATAAAAATATAAAAGCAATTAATCTGATTAGTACAAGGTGTAGCGAGAAAAAATATTCCAGATGACAAAATGATGGTTTTTGGTCATCGCAACATGGCACTAAAATGCAATAACAGGCGATCAAATCATCATATACAAATATGGTATAATTAAAAACATCAGCTCAAAACGCAAAAAAAAAAGCCGTCACTGAGCCCCAGATACCGAACAATGAGAATGCTACAGGTCTCCGAACATGGAGACAAGGCGCTATTCTTTTTTTGGACAAACTTCTGCTTTTTCTTCACCCTTTAGATAAAAGTAAAAGTATACATGTTTTGTATCTACGAACTCGCACCGGCCTGAGGCATCATAATGCCGGGTCACTTTTACCAAATTGTAAACATGGTGACAGAAATAAAGCAAAAAAACCCCCCTAAATTGTGGAATTTCACTTTTTAATTACAATTTCTACACTTTTGGAATTTTTCTTCCAATACACTACATGGAAAAATGAAAAGGAAATAAAGTAAAATGGCCATGGCTTGAAGGGGTTAACAAGACCAGAAATGTTCTTACCTCAAAAAATGACGAAAAAAAAATACATTTGGGTTAATAAATGCATCAAAATATGGAACGCTTCACGAATTTGCATGGATGGAAGGTGACATTACATTTGTATAGGGGCACAAAGAGGTAATTTCTACTTTATAGGAGCACAGAGGGCAAACAATACCAATGAATGTGGCTGATAAAAGGGCCATTATTATTGTGTGGGTAAACAAATGGGGACATCACAACAGTATAGGGGGATAAAAGGGGGCACATAGGGTGTAATATAACTGTACAGCCCTAAGAGAAGCACAGTTACTGTGTAGGAACACAAACACAAAGGCGGACCAATGGTAATGGACGGTGGTCAAAGAGGCACATTGTTACTGTATAGGAACACGAAAAGGGGCATGAGTACAGTCTGGAGGACATAAAGTCATATCTAATATATAAAGCTGAATGTGTGTGTGTGTGTGTGTGTGTGTGTGTGTGTGTCCGGGATTGGCATCTGCACCGTCGCAGCTACAGCCACAAAAGTTTGCACACTCACACGTCTGGACCCCAAGAGCGTCATAGGCTATGTTTTGAGGGGAAGTTTTAACGCCGCGCTTTACAGTTATTCAACAAAAAACCTGCCTCCATTAAAGCGAATAGAGCTGGGAGCCACAGTGCAGCCAGAACTTCAGAAGAATGCGCAGACACGCCCTTAAATGGAATGTTGGCGTGTCACAATGCAGCCAGTGAAAGAGACAGACACAGACAGGGAAAGAGGCAGACACAGACAGGGAAAGAGTCAGACATAGACAGGGTAAGACACAGACACAAAGAGACAGATACAGACAAAAAGACAGACTGACAGGGAAAGAGAGACAGGGAAAGAGAGGGAAAGAGAGTGAAAGGTTAAGAGACAGACAGACAGGTAAAGAGACAGACAAAGAGACAGACAGACACAGGGAAACAGACAGAGAGGGAAAGAGACAGACAGGGTAAGAGACAGACAGGGAAAGAGAGGGAAAGAGACAGACAGGGTAAGAGACAGACAAAGACAGGTAAAGAGACAGACAAAGAGACAGACACAGGGAAAGTGACAGAGGAAAAGAGGGAAAGAGACAGACAGGGAAAGAGACAGACAGGGAAAGAGAGGGAAAGAGACAGACAGGGTAAGAGACAGACAAAGACAGGTAAAGAGACAGACAAAGAGACAGACACAGGGAAAGTGACAGAGGGAAAGAGGGAAAGAGACAGACAGGGAAAGAGACAGACAGGGAAAGAGAGGGAAAGAGACAGACAGGGAAAGAGACAGACAGGGAAAGTGACACAGAGACAGAGACAGACAGAGAAAGAGATAGATAGACAGACAGGGAAAGAGATTGAGACAGACGGAGAAAGAGACAGAGACAGTCAGAGACAGACAGGGAAAGACAGACAGACCAAGACAGAGAGAGAGAGAGACAGAGAGAGATATACAGAGGGGGAGACAGACAGAGAATGGGAGAGAAACAGAGAGACAGTTACTATCCCGGGAAGCGCCGGGTGCTACAGCTAGTATCTGTTAATAAGGGACGTTCCTGACATCACCGTTCATCGGAATTGCTGGTTTTCGCTGTGTGCTGCTTCTCAAACTCTATGGAGCCTTGTTCTGAGCCTCCATAGTCTTTGATCATTGTGCAACGTCTTGGTAAGCGCCGGACTACGTTGGACCTGCGTGGGAACTTTGCTTTTTAATAAATTGGTGAACTAGTGACTGTGTCTTGTTTTTATTTCTCTCTGTTTATGTTTTTCTGGTTTCCATTTGTGGACTATGGCGGATTCCTTGGACTACGGCAGTCCTGCTGCTTTTTTTTTATTTAGTAAAGTGGTGAATGATGGAAAGAGTTGGGGAGTGTTTATTTTAATAAAGTATTTTTTACTTGTGTGTATTTTTTTTATTACTGGGTTAGTAATGGGGGTGTCTGATAGACGCTTCTCCATTACTAATCCCTGGGCTTGATGTCAGCTGACACTACACAGCTGACATCAACCCCAACTACCATTACCCGATTGCCAGTGCACCAGGGACGAGCAGAGGCAAAGCACCAGAATTGGCGCATCTAATGTGATGTGCTACTTCTGGGGTGGCTGTGTGCTGCTATTTTTACTCTGAGAAGGCCCATGGTTATTGGCTCCTACTGCACTATGGCAATCAGGAAGAGCTGAGGAAAAGTGCCAGAATTGGCGCAGCTAATGTGATGCGCCACTTCTGGGGTGGATGCTTGCTGCTATTTTTAGTCTGGGAATGACCATGGTTATTTGCCCCTGCAGCACCAGGGCAATCAGGAAGAGCCAAAGCAAAGTGCTAACATCTATTGTGAGGTGCCACTTCTTGGATAGCTGTGGGACGCTATGTTTAGGCTGGGAAGGGGCCAATAATCATAGGCCATCCAAGCCTGATAATACCAGCCCCCAGCTGTCTGCTTGACCTTTGTAGTTCTCAAAAGTAAAGGGGTCCCTGTTTTTTTCTATTGATTTATTTAATCATAAATAGATGTCCAATAAGCTCCACAGGGTACAATTTTATTATATGTCGGCAGGTTTTGCAATTGAGGTAATACTTTTGGAGTTGATGTTAGCTTTGTAATGTCAGCTGTCATCAAGCCCATGGGGTTAGTATTGGAAAGGCGTCTATTAGACACCCCCATTGCTAACTCAGTAAGTATAAAGAGAAAAAAAACACACCCAAAAATAGTTTATTTGAAAAAAAAACACTCCAAACTCTTTCCTGTTTCACCAATTTATTTAAATAAAAACCCAGGCAGGTCAGATGTAGTCCTGGGAATCTGACGTAGTCCACAAATGGAAATATGAAGGACACAAAAAGAGAGAAAGCATTATTATATGTGGGGGGCTGTGCAGTTATTTGTCTGTTTTGGTATCTGCCTATATCTATATATTTTTTATGTCTAAAGTATTCATTGCTGTATAAAAAAAAACAAAATAGAAAAATGCAGGGGAAAAACAAATGCAAAAACGCGTAAATTTTCCCCGCCAAAAGATGCACCAAACACTTTACATGTGCACAGAGCCTAAAGGGGGCTTTACACGCTGCGGTATCGGTACCGATATCGCTAGCGATCGTACCCACCCCTGTCGGTTGTGCGTCACGGGCAAATCGCTGCCCGTGACGCACAACATCGCTAACACCCGTCACACTACTTACCTGCCCTGCGACGTCGCTGTGGCCGGCGATCCGCCTCCTTTCTAAGGGGCCGGCACACGGCAGCCGTCCAATAGAAGCGGAGGGGCGGAGATGAGCGGGACGTAACATCCCGCCCACCTCCTTCCTTCCGCATTGCCAGCGGAGGCAGGTGAGGAGATGTTTGTCGCTTCTGCGGTGTCACACACCGCGATGTGTGCTGCCGCAGGAAAGACAAGCAACCTCGTTACTCACCAGACAACGATCTTTGGTGTTTGGACGACCTCTCAAAAACCAACGATTTTTACCACTTTTGCGATCGTTGTAGGTCGCTCGTACGTGTTACACGCTGCGATGATGCTAACGACGCCGGATGTGCGTCACAAACACCGTGACCCCGACGATAAATCGTTAGCGATGTCGCAGCGTGTAAAGCACCCTTTACATTGTAATAAA
Source organism: Anomaloglossus baeobatrachus (assembly GCF_048569485.1). NCBI lineage: Eukaryota > Metazoa > Chordata > Amphibia > Anura > Aromobatidae > Anomaloglossus > Anomaloglossus baeobatrachus. The sequence goes on along the minus strand of NC_134359.1, from coordinate 231,476,831 downwards.
ATACATTATATTTACCCCCAAATTTTATCAGTAAAAAGTCAGTTCAGGGTACAAATAAAATAAGCCCTCACACAGCCCCAGATCCCCAAAAATTAAAACTGTTACGGTCCTTGGAAAAAAAAAAACAATTTTTTTTTTTTACTTATTTCAGAATTTTTTTTGACTACTTAAATAAAATAAAACAATCTAGATGTTTGGTCTGTATGAACTCGTACTGACCTGGGGAATGATACCACCAGGTGAGTTTTATTATATAGTGAACATGGTATATAAAAAGCCAAAAAACAATGCGGAATTGCACTTTGTTAGCAATTTCAGTGCACTTGGATTTTTTTTTTACCATTTTCCACTCCTTTCTATGGTAAAATCAATGATGTCAGTGAAAAGGTGAACTTTTCCCCCAAAAAACAAGCCCTTCTAGAGTATATTTAAGGAAAAGTAAAAAAGTTCTGGCTTTTGGAATAAGGAGAGGAAAATGAAAAAAAACAAACGTTAAAATGGCCATGGCATGAAGGGGTTAACGAGGCAAGAAATGTTTTTTTTTAAGTCAGTGAATGAGGGTGGAAAAAAAAGCTTGTGTTTAGAAATGCGCTTTGGAAAAAGTTGATTGTTTTTTGTATTTTCCATGTCATCATCCATGGCCTGCTGCAGCTGCTGTGCAGGGGCTAATCAATCATATGCTAATCATCTTGTGTGTAGGCTCTGCCACTGAGCATATGTGCTGCCGAAGCTAGCACAAACTGCTAACCGACATGTCCGCTATATATAGTCCTATAAAAGTGAATATTTTAAATTAGGGAGATTTTTTTTTAATCAGTTAATTCTGAAAGGTTTCATGTAGCACTCTATGAATGTTGCAGTTAAACTGTAAAGAAACTCATCAGGGAAAAAATAAGTAATAATTTGTCAGAAATTAATATGCAAATGAGATCAGTATGCAAATGTGATCGGCGCCGCACAGGATCCTGGGAGAACATGGGGCCTATTTCCTACTGTACAACGGCCATTACTATTGTACAGGGCCACACGGGGGAATTCCTAAGGTACATGGGGCATTACTACTGCACGCACAGGGGGCATTCCAATTTTACAGGGGCTCACAAGAGGCATTACTACTGTACAGGAGGTATTAGTATTGTACAGAGGCTCCTCACAGGGGGCAATACTACTGTACGAGGGGGCATTATTTTTGTACATAGGGGTCACAGTTGGGCAATACTACTGTACAGGGGGGCATTATTACTGTACTGGGGCTCACAGGGGTAATTACTACTGCACAACAGAGCATTACTACTGTACATGGGGTCAAAGGTGGGCATTACTACTGATCTTGGGGGCATTGCTATTGTACAGGGGGCATTACTACTGTGCAGGGGGCATTACTACTGTACAGGGGGCATTGCTACTGTGCAGGGGGCAGAACTACTGTACAGGGGGCATTACTACTGTACATGGGGTCACAAGTGGGCATTACTACTGATCATGGGGCATTACTACTGCACAAGGGGACACTACTGTTGTACAGGGGGCATTACTATTGTGAATGAGGGCATTACTGCTGTACATGGGGGCATTACTAGTGTACAGGAGCTCACAGAGAGTATTGCTACTGTACAATGGGACATTACTGCTGTACAGGGGCATTATAATTGTACAGGGGCTCACAGAGGGCATTATTACTGTACAGGAGGCATTACTCATGTACTGGGGAACACAGGGGGCATTACTACTGTACATCAGGTCATTACTACTGTAGAGGGGCTCATTGATAAGCATTACTTTTGTACATGGGGCTACTAATACTATACAGTGGCTCACAGGGGACAGTCTCTTGTTTTTATTTTCTCTCTGTTTATCTTTTTCAGGTTCCCATTTGTGGACTATGGCGGATTCCTTGGACTACGGCGGTCCTGCTATTTTTTTTTGTTTGTTTTAATAAAGTAGTGAATGATGGAAAGTGTTTATTTTAATAAATCATTTTGTTAATTTGTGTATGTTGTCTTTTTTTTATTACTGGGTTATTAATAGGGGTGCCTGATAGACGCCTCTCCATTACTATCCCATGGGCTTGCTGCCAGCTGACATTACACAGCTGACGTCAACCCCAGCTACCATTACTCCGATTGCCACCGCACCATGGCAATCAGGAAGAGGCGGGCAAAGCGTCAGAATTAGAGCATCTAGTCAGTGGCCCCGTGATGCGATCACGGGGCGCCGTTGTATTTCTATGACAGCTCGGGGTCAGATTATTACTCCTGATGCTGTCATGAATCACTTCCTGTGAGAGTCAACAGAATGCCAGCACTCTCAGGAGACCAGCATTTCTCCTGATCAGTGCGATGCTGCAGCATCGCTCTGAACAGGAAAAGCCATCGCAGTGTACAGTCATAAAGTCCTCTAGGGCAACTAGTAAAATCAGTAAAAAATATTAAAGAAATAAATAATTATGTAAAATATGAAAAAATAAAAGCTAAAGCTCAAATCAAATCCCCTTTTGCCTCATTGAAAGCAAAACAATTAAAAAACTAAAAAACAAAATTGAGACATCCCTGAGGTAACCAGGTGTCACAAAACAAGGTAACATCACTGTAACAGCTCGGGTCCTACATAACTGTGCCAGTCAGTACACACACACCAGGACACATACACTCCAAAACCAGGGCGGGAGACTCCCATAGAACCAGGTGACAGGGCTGGGCACTGTGAGCTAACAGGCAGACAACTGGGTAGGGAGAGATCAGACCTGGGGGGGGAGTGGATGGCCTGGGGAGAGTGGGAGAAGTCAGTTAGCGGGCTGGAGAGACTGAAAGTGAGCAGTCGCAAGGAGGAGAATGAGTTGTCAGTAAAGGTGTCAAGACAAAGGAATCTTGAGACACAGTGAAAAAAGCAAAGACCCCGCCAAGACCTAAGTAGAAACAGCAGCCACTCAGGGGAGAAAGTATCTGGAGAACGAGAGGTCAAGCTCCAGGGACAGTGGAATGCTGTGGGAGTGGAAATCCAGGGCTCCTAGTACTTTGCACGCACGGGGTGCAGATCCGAGAACAGACCGGGACTTCAAGCCGTCTATTAACTCTGCCAGGTGGGTGGGTTTCCAGGACTCATCTGCCACCATTAACATCCGAGGCATAAGCAGCAAAGGGAGGACCGGGACATATTCCCTTAAATAGTCCAAACTGCCTGCGGCAGGACCCAGACACCAGGAGGACCTCCAAGTGCTCCACGCCAGGGAGGACCCACACACACACACACAAGTGCATCGGTGGGCGAGTGGCACCAGGTCAGCTGGCACAGGGACACAGGACTTGGGCGCACCTGGGATCCAGCACCTCCCCAGGTTGCGAACCCAGCTGTAAGTAAAGCGACCAAACTGCACTCCCCTGTCTGGACTGAGGTATTTCACTGCACCTCCACATTAACCCCTACCTACCCCTGAGGAAAAGCCCTGCTCGCGTAGGGCTTCACCATCCACGCTGCCCCATCCATCACCCCCAGGGAAGAACGGCAGCGGTGGCCATGCCATCCCTGGCCGCGCACCGCGTGTGGCGTAGTCGGACTATTTTTATTATTTTTCCCATTTTATTTAAAAACTGATCAACGTGCCCCTGGATCTGGGACCCCTCGAGCCACGGATTGCCCGGATCCAAGCAGCTCGGCTGCCCCGGGGTGCGACAATACACATATTTGGTATTGCTGAGTTCAGAAATGCCTGGGCTATAAAAATATAAAAGCAATTAATCTGATTAGTACAAGGTGTAGCGAGAAAAAATATTCCAGATGACAAAATGATGGTTTTTGGTCATCGCAACATGGCACTAAAATGCAATAACAGGCGATCAAATCATCATATACAAATATGGTATAATTAAAAACATCAGCTCAAAACGCAAAAAAAAAAGCCGTCACTGAGCCCCAGATACCGAACAATGAGAATGCTACAGGTCTCCGAACATGGAGACAAGGCGCTATTCTTTTTTTGGACAAACTTCTGCTTTTTCTTCACCCTTTAGATAAAAGTAAAAGTATACATGTTTTGTATCTACGAACTCGCACCGGCCTGAGGCATCATAATGCCGGGTCACTTTTACCAAATTGTAAACATGGTGACAGAAAAAAAGCAAAAAAACCCCCCTAAATTGTGGAATTTCACTTTTTAATTACAATTTCTACACTTTTGGAATTTTTCTTCCAATACACTACATGGAAAAATGAAAAGGAAATAAAGTAAAATGGCCATGGCTTGAAGGGGTTAACAAGACCAGAAATGTTCTTACCTCAAAAAATGACGAAAAAAAAATACATTTGGGTTAATAAATGCATCAAAATATGGAACGCTTCACGAATTTGCATGGATGGAAGGTGACATTACATTTGTATAGGGGCACAAAGAGGTAATTTCTACTTTATAGGAGCACAGAGGGCAAACAATACCAATGAATGTGGCTGATAAAAGGGCCATTATTATTGTGTGGGTAAACAAATGGGGACATCACAACAGTATAGGGGGATAAAAGGGGGCACATAGGGTGTAATATAACTGTACAGCCCTAAGAGAAGCACAGTTACTGTGTAGGAACACAAACACAAAGGCGGACCAATGGTAATGGACGGTGGTCAAAGAGGCACATTGTTACTGTATAGGAACACGAAAAGGGGCATGAGTACAGTCTGGAGGACATAAAGTCATATCTAATATATAAAGCTGAATGTGTGTGTGTGTGTGTGTGTGTGTGTGTGTGTGTGTGTGTGTGTCCGGGATTGGCATCTGCACCGTCGCAGCTACAGCCACAAAAGTTTGCACACTCACACGTCTGGACCCCAAGAGCGTCATAGGCTATGTTTTGAGGGGAAGTTTTAACGCCGCGCTTTACAGTTATTCAACAAAAAACCTGCCTCCATTAAAGCGAATAGAGCTGGGAGCCACAGTGCAGCCAGAACTTCAGAAGAATGCGCAGACACGCCCTTAAATGGAATGTTGGCGTGTCACAATGCAGCCAGAGAAAGAGACAGACACAGACAGGGAAAGAGGCAGACACAGACAGGGAAAGAGTCAGACATAGACAGGGTAAGACACAGACACAAAGAGACAGATACAGACAAAAAGACAGACTGACAGGGAAAGAGAGACAGGGAAAGAGAGGGAAAGAGAGTGAAAGGTTAAGAGACAGACAGACAGGTAAAGAGACAGACAAAGAGACAGACAGACACAGGGAAACAGACAGAGAGGGAAAGAGACAGACAGGGTAAGAGACAGACAGGGAAAGAGAGGGAAAGAGACAGACAGGGTAAGAGACAGACAAAGACAGGTAAAGAGACAGACACAGGGAAAGTGACAGAGGGAAAGAGGGAAAGAGACAGACAGGGAAAGAGACAGACAGGGAAAGAGAGGGAAAGAGACAGACAGGGTAAGAGACAGACAAAGACAGGTAAAGAGACAGACAAAGAGACAGACACAGGGAAAGTGACAGAGGGAAAGAGGGAAAGAGACAGACAGGGAAAGAGACAGACAGGGAAAGAGAGGGAAAGAGACAGACAGGGAAAGAGACAGACAGGGAAAGTGACACAGAGACAGAGACAGACAGAGAAAGAGATAGATAGACAGACAGGGAAAGAGATTGAGACAGACGGAGAAAGAGACAGAGACAGTCAGAGACAGACAGGGAAAGACAGACAGACCAAGACAGAGAGAGAGAGAGACAGAGAGAGATATACAGAGGGGGAGACAGACAGAGAATGGGAGAGAAACAGAGAGACAGTTACTATCCCGGGAAGCGCCGGGTGCTACAGCTAGTATCTGTTAATAAGGGACGTTCCTGACATCACCGTTCATCGGAATTGCTGGTTTTCGCTGTGTGCTGCTTCTCAAACTCTATGGAGCCTTGTTCTGAGCCTCCATAGTCTTTGATCATTGTGCAACGTCTTGGTAAGCGCCGGACTACGTTGGACCTGCGTGGGAACTTTGCTTTTTAATAAATTGGTGAACTAGTGACTGTGTCTTGTTTTTATTTCTCTCTGTTTATGTTTTTCTGGTTTCCATTTGTGGACTATGGCGGATTCCTTGGACTACGGCAGTCCTGCTGCTTTTTTTTTATTTAGTAAAGTGGTGAATGATGGAAAGAGTTGGGGAGTGTTTATTTTAATAAAGTATTTTTTACTTGTGTGTATTTTTTTTATTACTGGGTTAGTAATGGGGGTGTCTGATAGACGCTTCTCCATTACTAATCCCTGGGCTTGATGTCAGCTGACACTACACAGCTGACATCAACCCCAACTACCATTACCCGATTGCCAGTGCACCAGGGACGAGCAGAGGCAAAGCACCAGAATTGGCGCATCTAATGTGATGTGCTACTTCTGGGGTGGCTGTGTGCTGCTATTTTTACTCTGAGAAGGCCCATGGTTATTGGCTCCTACTGCACTATGGCAATCAGGAAGAGCTGAGGAAAAGTGCCAGAATTGGCGCAGCTAATGTGATGCGCCACTTCTGGGGTGGATGCTTGCTGCTATTTTTAGTCTGGGAATGACCATGGTTATTTGCCCCTGCAGCACCAGGGCAATCAGGAAGAGCCAAAGCAAAGTGCTAACATCTATTGTGAGGTGCCACTTCTTGGATAGCTGTGGGACGCTATGTTTAGGCTGGGAAGGGGCCAATAATCATAGGCCATCCAAGCCTGATAATACCAGCCCCCAGCTGTCTGCTTGACCTTTGTAGTTCTCAAAAGTAAAGGGGTCCCTGTTTTTTTCTATTGATTTATTTAATCATAAATAGATGTCCAATAAGCTCCACAGGGTACAATTTTATTATATGTCGGCAGGTTTTGCAATTGAGGTAATACTTTTGGAGTTGATGTTAGCTTTGTAATGTCAGCTGTCATCAAGCCCATGGGGTTAGTATTGGAAAGGCGTCTATTAGACACCCCCATTGCTAACTCAGTAAGTATAAAGAGAAAAAAAACACACCCAAAAATAGTTTATTTGAAAAAAAACCACTCCAAACTCTTTCCTGTTTCACCAATTTATTTAAATAAAAACCCAGGCAGGTCAGATGTAGTCCTGGGAATCTGACGTAGTCCACAAATGGAAATATGAAGGACACAAAAAGAGAGAAAGCATTATTATATGTGGGGGGCTGTGCAGTTATTTGTCTGTTTTGGTATCTGCCTATATCTATATATTTTTTATGTCTAAAGTATTCATTGCTGTATAAAAAAAAACAAAATAGAAAAATGCAGGGGAAAAACAAATGCAAAAACGCGTAAATTTTCCCCGCCAAAAGATGCACCAAACACTTTACATGTGCACAGAGCCTAAAGGGGGCTTTACACGCTGCGGTATCGGTACCGATATCGCTAGCGATCGTACCCACCCCTGTCGGTTGTGCGTCACGGGCAAATCGCTGCCCGTGACGCACAACATCGCTAACACCCGTCACACTACTTACCTGCCCTGCGACGTCGCTGTGGCCGGCGATCCGCCTCCTTTCTAAGGGGCCGGCACACGGCAGCCGTCCAATAGAAGCGGAGGGGCGGAGATG